>NC_080428.1:75093676-75341176 GCF_029873635.1 Malania oleifera | reverse complement strand
GCTAGATTTTAATTTATATAGATTAGGACCAATATAATACAAAATCATATCGATTTTTTAAAAAAATTATGCGAACTTAAATTCAAAATACAAATTGAAAACTTTAAACTGATAATATAATATAATATAATGTGATTAGTGCCATGAAAGATGTAAGAAAATAAAAAGAGACGAGACAAAAATTTTATGTGATTTGGCTATACCTACTCCATAAGCAGATGTGATAAAAAACTTCACTATTTCGGGAGGAATTACAAATGATTTGGAACTAACTTTGTACAAAATATCTCTCTTCTTTCTATATCTCTTCTTCTCTCATCCTTTCTATATTTCTACTTATTTCAAGCATGCAATATGTCTTCAAGCACACAATGTGTGTGTCAAAATGAGAGGGAGAGGATGCCCTTTTATAGGGCAATAAGGATAACAAAGAATTTATGGAGGTGGAAAACGAAGGAGTGACAACCATTATTCTTTTATGGTTTTCAACACACTCCGCCTTGGATGTTACCCATCTTCTATTAAGATCTTTAAGATGTCTTATTCCGATGAGATGAACCAATTTCTTGAATGTTGTAGTAGACAAAGTTTTGGTGAATAAATCTGCAAAATGTATAGAAGAATTTTGGAGAGATATGCTTCATTCTACCACCCTTTATGTATCCTCCTCTTAGTTGAACTATCCATGCAGCGTTGTCTTAATATAAAATTATTGGAATATCCTTGATTGATTAAAGACAACAACTTGCTTGGATATGAGAAACTATTGATCTGAATCACACGCATTCTTTACTAGTTACATGGATAGCTAGTATTTCAAAATGATTGGAGATGTTGTTGCAATCGTCTGCTTTACTGATTTACAAGATATAATAATTTTTCCATAAGAAATACATATCTAGTTTGAAATTTAGCATTGTGAGGATCAAAAAGATATCCAACATATGTATATCCTATTAGTTGAGATTTGGAATCAAATGAGTAGAATAGACCCAAATCAGATGTACCTCTCAAATAGCATAGAATGCGCTTAATTCCATTCTAGTGTTGCCCAGTAGGAGCAGAGCTATATCTTACTAGTAGATTTAAAGCAAATGCAATGTCGTATCTTGTACAATTGGCGAAATATATCAAAGAGTCGATAGCACTTAAATATGATACTTCAGGACCAAGTAATTTTTTCCCCTCATCATTAGGTCGAAATGGATCCTTCTTAACATCAAGTCTGTATTAACCCAAACTTAGAAAAAAATAAAATAAAATAAATAAAATAAAAAGGGGAAATAGAAAAAAGGGAAAAGAAATTTTAAAAGAGTAACAAGCAGACACTCGTCGACGAACTAGATTTTCTCGTCGATGAGCGATCTTCTAAGCCTCGTCACCGAGTATGCATGTCTCATCGACGAGGATTAACCGAGAGGGTTTGAGATATTCTGAAACTCGTCAACGAGCTCACGGTCTTGTCAACAAGTGTTCTTCATGGGATCGTCGACAAATCCACGTGTCTCATCAACGAGTCTCTGCCTATAAATAGAGATTGCTTTTATTTTCAGTGAGAAAATCTTGAGCTTTACACTTTCTCTCTCTAAAATTCGGCCCCTCTGCCTTCTCTCTACAATTCCGGTCTCATTTCTCCTCGGTTCAACGATCAGAAGCTACCACATTTGTAACGACCTGCCCAATTTACTACGTTATCAACCATATTAATTACCATTAACTTAAAATATAATAAAATAAACCTGAAACCCGTGGGTAACGAGGTTACTCCTGTCATACACAACGGAAACCTAAATAGCTATATACATAAATTTCAACCACTCAACCATATAACACAATATACCAGAGTACCTACATTCCACCATATATTATTTAGATATACAATCCTCAAAGTCACCAAAAGATGAAACTAGGATCTAGCACAAAAACCTATTGATCCTAATTCAAAATCTCACCCTCCTAACGAGGTAGTAAACACTGCCTCAGTCCGCCTGCCTTGCTGGGTTCCCTGAAATGATTTAAGCTGAGGTGAGACACCTCTCAGTAAGGGAAATAAACTAAACACAGTTGTGTGGCAACATGAATATTTAAGTGTTATAGTAAATATACAGTACATATTGCATGCTTGGAAACACTGATAATATCATAACTGTGTAAGCATTTAATTTCATAAATCTACTAAATCATACTGCATCTAACTGTTCATAAAATCATCAGATATAATTAGTAATTTTGAAATTTATCCAAGATGAATAGCTAGCTGATATCATGTATTACCCTCCATGACGGGTTGTGTAGCCCGAAGACAGGACCCTACAATGGCTGGCCGACCACTATAGAGTCAAAAATGTCTGTAAGTATGATGGACCTACTACACCCTAGTCCGGACTGTCAGGTGGACGTCTACAACTCTACACTAAAAGCCACATCGACTATCCATCTCCCACCCCCTCTACTAGCAGAGACGGTTAGCATAAGTCTGAACTAAACTGAACTGAACTGAACTGTATAGCTAAGCTACCGTGCTCCTGATAACTAATCTAAACTATTATCCGGATTCTGATAACATATAATACATGATAATATACCATTTAACGCAAATAGATTGATAGCATTTTCAGATTTCTGTAATAGCATAAATAATTACGGCCTTACGCCGAATACATTCATAACTGCGGCCTTACATCGAAAACATGCATAATCCATGGCCTTGCGTCAAATATAACATACATACTGATCTAAATGAATGTATTCTTTATCACGTATTCTGAAATCATAATATACTGCATTATCCTGTTAATTCTGAAAATCACTGAAACATGTTTTAATTGTAAAACTGACTTAACATAATACGTTACGCTTAAAATAATATTCATGCCACACAATGCTAAATAAAACCACACATTCTGTTCTGAAATCATATTTCCTGACATTTCATAATAAAATATACATTCCTGTATAATAGTAGTATTTTCCCAAATATACATTTTCTCAATAATACCCATATATAATACATGCTTTCTGAACATAAATTTGCTAATATATAATAATAATTATTTTCATAGAAAATTACTGCTTTAGTTTATTCCCTTACCTGACTACTAAAAAGCTCTATAGTGTCTAGTCCTACACCCGCAGGATTCCTTGTTCAACACCCTGAAAATAACATCTCTCTAAACAAAACTTCAGTATTTCTTTGAGTACTACATTTTCTACAACTATAGGGAAGGCAAATACTAAATAAAAAGTTTTACCCTGAATTTGGGATAAAATCCAAGTTAACCCCATCAACGATCCACTCCAGTAGACTTAAAAAGAACTTTCCTAGGAGTGTCGTGGTGGCCTCGGATAGTCGAATCGGCAAAAATCTGGTCCGAAATTTTAAAGAGAACGGGGAAGGGGTGAACATGAGAGAGAGAGAGAGAGAGAGAGAGAGAGAGAGAGGATACTTTCTACGCATAAATTTGCAGAAAAAATCGAGTTTAGGCTATTTACACACTTGCACTCGTCGACGAGGCCACAAAGGAAGTTTGTTGACGAATAGCTATTCCTTGGCGACAAAATTCAGAGTTGAAAAATAGCCTCTCGGTATCTTCTCTTCGACGAGACACATGTCCCCGTCGACAATCCCCTTAAGCGTGTTCGTCGACGAGCATGTTGCATTCATCGACGAGACCCCTGTTATAGTTCAAATTTAATTCTTTTTTCTCTTCTTCTCCTTTTATTAAATTACGATAATTATTCGGGTCTCTACAACGTTGATCCTGAGGAGATTTTTTACAACTTAACCGAAATAGAAGTTCAGTTTAAGGAGTTTGGGAATCATCCCAAAATCAGGGTAAGTAGGATATTTTAAGTTATATTGTTAATATGGAATGTATAGGGCCTAGAGAGTGATAAAATAGAATTTTTGTTGAAGTTTGGGTTGATAAACTTGGGTTTTTGAATTAGGGTCCAGGTGAGTACCGTCGGCGTTGTTTCGGGGTTTTCGCAGGCATAATTTAGAAGAACATGTAAGGAGAATTTATTATAGTAGGATTTTTATTAAAATTTAAACTGGTTACTTTGAGAATATAATATATATATATATATATATATATAGTTAAGTATGATTTATTTGAACAGTTGAACATTTGGGAAAATATTAACTTCTAATATATATATATATATATATATATATATATGGAAAAGAAATTATGTGACAAGAATACAATTTTCATAATTTTAACTCGCTGATATGAGTACATAATGATGAAATATACTGTTGGATTGAGAACAATGGTTACTTGTGGATTCTGGCATGTTGTGAATACTATTGCTAGAGTTTGCTGCGTGACAAATAATGTTATATGTGTGTAGATTTTTGTGTGGTTATTCGTGTGTATCACAATATAACATTGACAGACCTGAGGAGTTCGTTATATTGCCTAAATGTAATCATGATATACGTTGGCAGTTCCAAGGAGTTTGTATATTATCATTATATATTAGGGTAGAGCATTAGCAGGCCTGAGGAGGTTGTTCTACTAATATACTATGGGTAGGTCATGGGAATTTGTACTGGTGGTTAGTGGTGCTTGAGTGGGCCACGTTGTGTTCATGTGATGATGTTTGTCCTGTGTGGACCATGTGATGATGTTTGTCCTGTGTAGACCAGTCCTGTGTGGACCATGTGATGGTGTTTGTCTTGTGTGGACCATGTGATGATATTTGTCCTGTGTGGACCAGTCCTATGTGGACCGTGTATCGTTTATGTGAAATGTGATCTAATAAGATGAATGATGTATTAATTTAATTATATGTATATCTATATGGCAAAGTAAAACTTTCTGCCAAGAGCTGGCTGAGAAAGGCGAGTCCCCTAGTATTTTCAGTTGATGCCAGAGTAGAGGAAAGCTACTTGTATGGGCGGGTAACCTTCCCTATTCTTGGAGACTTTATCTATATACATAGTCTAAGGGCTTACTAAGTAAGGTGAGTGCCTTAATACTGGTATTAGAGTAAAGGGAAGCTACTTGTATGGGTGGGTAATCTTCCATATTCTCGAGTTTTATTATTAAAAATAATTATGAATGTGAGTATGAAATCAGAAGCCATTATTTATGCATATTAGATGTGAATATGAGTTCAGAGATTTATGTTGATATTAATGACGTGTTTTCTCATCAAGGGTTGATGATGATTGGCAAAAGATTGTATATTTTGTAATGTTTAAACACTCCACCAAACACTGCTATGATTTGTTCTTCCTTATAGAGATGTGTCTCACCCTAGTGGATGATCATATTTTCAGGTCCATCAGGAGATCAAGCTTAGGGCTCTTGCGGGGTAGCGGTTTGGGTAATTTTAGAAATTTTGTATAAACGGATTATGAATAGTTTATGTTTTTAAGTATTGTTGTGTAATATAAACAAGTGATAACAGTTGACCACGACCATACCTACAACCATACTTGCGGCCTCGTCTTCGACCACGAAATATGTTCATATTCACTTCAGGGAATGAGGTCGAACCAATTGGATGATTTTGGTGATTTTTCATCAAAAGCTCGTTATTTTGCTCAGCGACAAAAAAACATGACATAAGTTCAGAAAAATTAGTAAATTTTCTTTCCCTATATTGCTGCTGCATAAGCACATTAATGAGATGGAAAGTAGTAAAAAATTTTAATGTGTCTTCATCAGTAATATTTTTACCACATAATTTTAGTTTCGAACTAATCTTATGCAGAGCTGAGTTATATTCGCTGACTGTTTTAAAGTCTTGCAACCTCAGATGCAACCATTCATATCGAGTTTTTGGTAAAATCACAATCTTTTGGTAGACAAATTTATCATTTTAATTTTTCCATAGCATAAGTGGGTTTTTAACAGTGAGTTATTCAGTTTTTAATTTTTCATCTAAACGATGACAGAGGAAGATCATAGTTTTTGCGTAATCCTATAGGGATGCAATATTTTCATCTAAAATAGTGTTTCCCAAATTCATTGCATTTGAATGGATATCAACATCAAGAATTCATGATAAATAATTGTTGTCTCTAATGTCAAGGGAAATAAATTCAACTTTGTTTAGGTTCGACATTTGAATAAATTAACAATAATAATGCAATTTAAAAAATAAAAATTAAAAATAGAAATAAAACTGATATAATAATATAATATTATTTCCACCCTTCCGGGGTACTTAAATATGTTTTTTTCAGAAACATTATATTATTTTTTTCAATTTGTACTCTTTAAAAGTATGATTTCAATTTACAATATTAAATAGGATAATAATTTACCACCTCTTTTCGGGAGTTAAATATACTACATCATCTGGAGGATAAACGTTTCACCTCTTCAGGAGGTCAAATTTAACATCTTTTCAGAAAGGTTAAAAATATAACCTCTTTAGAAGGTAAATATTTACTATCTCTTCTGAAAATTAAATATATAATTTCTTCAGAAGGTCTATCTCTTTAAGAGATTTAAATATATAACATTTTCATGGAGACTATCTTACCATCTCTTCTAGAGATTGGTACTCTTTAAACTTTAAAATACATATTCTCTTTTGGAGAATATTATACTCTTTTGGAGTAAAATTTATAAGAAATAAATTAAGTATGGTTTAAAGAAATATCTTCAATAGTTAGAATGCCGTGTTGATAACGTGTTATAAAAGATGTAGGAAAATAAATAAAAATGAAATAAAAATTTTAAATGGTCAGTTATCCCTACTGCATGGGCGGTTGAGATAAAAAACTTTACTATCTCGAAAGGAATTACAAATGATTTGGAACTAGTCTTGCACAAAATATCTCTCTTCTCTCTATCTCTCCTCTTCTCTCATCCTGTTTATATGTCTACTTATTTCAAGATGCAATGTGTCTTCAAGCATGTTATGTGTTTCAAAATGAGAGGGAGAGTGTGCCCTTTTATAGGGTCAATAAGGATAGTAAAGAATTTATGGTGATGAAAAATGAAGGGATAATAACCATTACTCCTTAATGATTTTCATAGCAAGAAAAAAAAATCAAATCCACCGGAATCCATTCCTTCTTGTTTCATAATATTGGGAGTGAAACAAGCAGCATCTACTAAAATCTCCGGTGTGAAAACATATCCAAAACAATAAATGAGTGAATGAAAATGGCAGAGATTGAATTTAGGCAGAGAATAAATGTAGGTATGAATTATTAAACAAAAACCTGATATTGTAATATATGGTATTTGTATACTACTAAATCACAGCATGTGATTCTCTCTCTCAGTGGTCTTTATTGCCTTTTCCGCTTTCTCTTTCCCTTCTCTGTCTCTTTCATCTTTTTTATCCTCCCGTCCACTCGATGCTCAAACGCCCATAGCAGAAACCCAGTTCCTGCATCACCCACTTGAATGAATTAGGGTTTCTGATAATGCAGAGCTTGAATCTCCATTCTTGAACTGATTTGGAGCTTTCCTTGTGGACTACAGCAATGGGCAAGGGCGCGTTGGTTCTGGCTCTCTTTCTTTTGCTCTTCCTTGGATGTGTCCCACCAGCTTCAGCTTCTTCTCCTGCAAGTGAGTAGATAGATGTATACCAGCTCTGATGTTCTCCTTTCGGTTGATCTGTTTTTGCTTTTGAGCTTGAAGCTTTCTTTAGTTTTACATTTGTTCTTAGTCAATTTTCCAGAAATTGTTAATGGGTTTTTCTCAAATGCCGTTCACATTTGTTCGTAATTTTTTTTTTTTCAGAAATTGTAAGTGGGTTTTTCTCAAATGTTGTCTCTGTTCTTATGAAGTGGTTATGGTCGCTCAAAGCTACTACCAAAACAGGTAGAGATCTCACCCGCATTTTTTTGAAAAACAACTTGTAGTTTTCATTTTTTTGTTTTTACTTCTTTTTCTGATTATGGAGATTGGTCGCTGGAGCGATGTGATTCTTGGATTTTGTGTATTCAGCAAATTCTGCCCGTTCGATGATGAAGTTCGAGAGTGGATATAGCGTCGAGACGGTGTTTGATGGAAGTAAGCTTGGGATTGAGCCGTATTCGGTTGAAGTGTTGCCCAGTGGGGAGCTTCTGATTCTGGACGCTGCTAACAGTAACATTTACAAGATCTCTGCCTCACTGTCTCTATGTAAGTGGGTTTATGCGAAATTGCTTTAAGTGTAGCTTGATTCTTCTTCTGGTTCAAAATTTATTTTTACATCATTTAAAATCTTGTTGCGAGAGTGTTTCTGACCAGTTCTTGCAGAAATTTAACAGTTTTGATGCGTTATTGCAAAAATTATGGCCCCATTTCGCTGTGATCTCATCTTCTTTTGGTTTTTTCATTAGAACAAAACTTGAACACTTGGAGACTGATGAGATATTGTATAATTAAAAATGCTGGTGTTAGGGATAATGATATTGGTAGGACTTATGCTATGAACAAGATGAGGACTGAATTTGAGAAAACAACCTTTCAAATTATTGTAGGATTCGTAATCAACTATTAACAAGGTTAATGTACTGAAAACACGAAAACACACTGCATTTGTTAAGACTTAAGAACACTTAACATAGAACATAAGCACAAAGCAGATAAGCAATTGGCGTTGAATCTCTACTTCCATCAATTGTGTTCTATATATTAAACTGAAATGATTGGCTTCTTTTTGAACAAGTTCCTGGTAATGGACTCCTTTTCCATTGGTCCTTTGCTAAAGGTTCCCAGTTCAGCAAGCTCTATTTTCATTTCGTTGCTCTTAGCCTCCCCCCCCCCCCCCCCCCCCCCCAACACCAAACAATATATATATATATAGGGGGGAAAAAAAAAGGGTTCTCTTATGGGAGTATTTTATTTATTTGTGTGTTACTCGTTTGTTTACTCAACCTGGATATTTAAAGGAGTTTATGGAAAAAGTGCAGATAGTAGACCAAAGCTGGTTGCTGGATCCCCTGAAGGTTACTCCGGACATATAGATGGGAAGGCTAGAGAATCGAGGATGAACCATCCAAAAGGGCTTACTGCAGATGACAAGGGAAATATATACATAGCAGACACTTTGAATATGGCAATCAGGAAGATAAGTGATGCAGGTAAATGCAATTGTGTTTCTAATTGAGATTCCTGACAGCAAAATGAGAAATTTTGTTTGGCTGAATGAGGAATTTTGTTCGGCTGTGTTGTAAATTTAAATATCAAACTGAAATATTTTTTTGTTCTTTTAAAAATCATATCTTCTTCATAATGGAGTGTCTATGATATCACTCACGGTAGACACCACAATAATTTTGGTCTTATTTTTATTTATCCTTGTAAATAGTAGGGCTTCATGATGCACAACCGTTCTTAGTTTCCCAGTGGAAATATAAAGCCACCTATTTGATTGTGGATTTTTTTTTGTTGTTGTTGGGACCTGAGTTGCAATCCAGGGTGTAAAAGCCTCACAGAAATACACTTCCTTTATTAACATGGGAAAAATTCCTCTGTGCAGGGGTTACAACAATTGCTGGAGGGAAATGGGGCCGTGGAGGGGGGCATGTAGATGGACCAAGTGAAGATGCCAAATTTTCAAATGATTTTGATGTGGTTTACATTGGAAGCAGTTGCTCTCTTCTCGTCATAGACAGAGGAAACCAGGCGATTCGAGAAATCCAACTCCATTTTGATGACTGTGCTTATCAATATGAAAGTGGTTTCCCTCTTGGTAAAAATAAGTCAAAATTTCACCTCATGCAATTTTTCAATTGTAGACATGTGTTTGACAACTGAATTGGCAAGTTTTCTGTCATTGTAGGGGTTGCGGTGCTTATTGCTGCTGGCTTCTTTGGTTACATGTTGGCATTGCTGCAACGTAGAGTTGGTACAATTGTGTCCTTGCAAGATGTAAATACTCAACAGTGTTCTTTTAATTTGTTCTTCTGTTACAGTTTTTTTCGCATAATTCATTTTTTCTCGGTGCCTCCATCTGGTAGGATTTAACATCCACTGATTTTTAGATTATGCCATCTGCTTTGAAATCATGACTTTCAATTTATTTGAAATCGTCTCTTGACATGGCTGTCTGGATGTTGACAAGTAGAAGGAAAGGTTTCAGGTTATTGTGGTAGTAGAAAATTTAGGCCTTTTTTATTTTTTCTCTGTTAAAGATTCGTCCAATATGACACAAGACGTGATCCTTTGTACTATGGGAAGTTGCTTTCCAGACCTTGGCCTGCTATACAAGTTCACACCTCATATTACATAATTATCCTTTCAATAATAGCATCATTAATGTAACAGAAATCTGTAGCTTCTCTTAAGTGCCAAACTCGGCTCGCTTTCAATATGAAGCATATGTTTCTTGCAGCATCTCCCCAAAAAATGTGAGACCTTGTTTACCTTATTTCTTTTGTTTTGAAGGAACAAAAAGTAGCAGAATCAAGCAATCCACCAAGTCATTATCAAAAGCCTCTGAAATCAGTCAGGCCACCATTAATCCCAACAGAAGATGAACTGGAGAAGCAAGAGGAAGGTTTCTTTGGATCTCTTGGGAAACTCATCATCAACACAGGGGCGACTGTTGCAGAAATCTTTGGTGCAATATTTCCAGGCTTTAGAAAGAAACCATCAAGATACCAATATCAAAGCCAGCGACAATACCAGCAACCGCAAAAGCAGCCGAATGCTTGGCCAGTGCAAGAGAGTTATGTGGTACCAGATGAAGATGAGCCTCCCTCCATTGAAACCAGGACTCCTACCCCACGGAAGACCTACCCATTCATGACAAAGGATGCAGAAAAAATGCAGCAACATTTCCGACAAAGTCGTGCCTTCTATAGTGGGTGGGACAGCGAGTTTCAACAGCAGCTGCAGCAACCACAGCAGAAACAACATCATCATCGACATTATTCATCTGGGCCACAAACGTTCTATGAGCAGAACTATGAGAAGACCAATGAGATCGTGTTTGGAGCAGTTCAGGAGCAAGATGGGAGGCGCGAATCAGTGGTAGCAAAGGCTGCAGATAATGGAGATCCCATTTACAATTATCACCATAATGGAGATCCCATTTACAATAATCAGAATATTCGCTATCGAATCAATTCTATGGGGTACTCCAATGGCTATTGATCACATACATGAAAGAGGTGTTAATGTTTTTGCCCTCATTAAAGAGATGAAAGAGATGAAACCTTTCATCTTTGATCATCGAGATTTAGGTATAAGTGTTACCAAGATTGGTTGCTGAGAAATGGAGCGCTAAGGAGTAGCCAGCTTGTGTGCTGAGGTCTACTCAGTGGCTTAAACTTTGTAATATCGTGTTTAGGAAAATGGCACTCCCACAAAGCTGTTTATGAAATTTAAGGAATGCTCTTTCCTCTAGTACTGCTCAGATCAGTGCCTAAAAGAGAGCAAGATATAAATAAAACGAACACTTCGACTACTCCAAGATTTTGGCCTTGAATTTTAGCTAGGTCTGTTTTCATTAAAACTGCATCAACTAAAGCTTTCTATTTCCAAACAAACTGCCACAAGACCAATCACTTTCGGTACTCGACATTCTATTCACAATGTGAACTGCTTGTGAGAACAGTGACATGATTTATTTTCAAAGGAACAGCTGGCACACCATTATGTTCCATTTTTTATGAAATCCAATGTCAATCAGCGACGGCTGCGTGGCCTATTTTTTTTTTTTAATCTTAATTAAAGTCGAGATCCAAAAGTGCATGTTGGTGCGGAATTGCCTCAGCAGTGCAACCAAGATACTGTTGTATTTTGTTTGGACGTGTCATTAAATTTGTCTTGGTCCTCGAATAATATTTGAGATATGGGCAACTTGGGGGGTCTTTTATTGGCCGACTTCATCTCATTTGCTACATCCATACAAATACTTGGTGTCATTGCACGGGCTGGCTGTGCAAAAATTCCAAGTCCCTTTTGTCACAACACACAATTATACATTTCTAATTTGGATAATCATCAAGTTATAAGAGTTTCTGAGTTTCTTCTCGATGGCAACGGGACCCCAAGCACATAACCAGTTAACTGGTCAAATGGGGGTGAAACATGTTCAAACATTTACATAGATAGTCGTCTAAAGAGAGAATATATCACAAGCATTTTACCACTTTCACCTACGCCTGTACAAACCTGAACTACCCACCAAATACCCATCTTGTGGATACCCTTTATTGGCCTGCTCAGCAAAGCCCATGATGTTAGCTTTTATCACCTTGTCTATCCTTCCATTACTTTCAGATAAAATATCACTCCTATCTTGATTCTCATCTCCTTCAAGGCTTTTGTTTAGTGGGTTTGATGATTCCAGGCCCTCGTCAAAAGATATCAAATCCTTCAATTGGTCGTTAAACATCTGCGACTTTGTTATGCCGCGACAAGTTGAGTCATCAGCATCAGGCAAAGAGACAGATTCCCTACTTGAAATTTGAGATTCTACAATGGGCACTACTCTAAGCATAAGAGAAAGATGGGATAAGCTCAATGAAACAAGCTTCGTCATAACAGCATATGGTTTCAAACTAGCAATTGCGCTTCTGATGTCGAAGAAGAGCATCAGTACTTGTTTCCCCAGACGGATTAGGCAATGCTTCCATGTCTCGCTGGCACAGAGGCGGTTGGACCCTTCCTGTCTACAAAGTTTAGTTAGACAAAGTTGTAAGTAATCTGTTTCTGCTGTGGAAAAAATCATAAATACATGAAGCACTTACATGAGGGGTTATATAAGGACGAACTGCAAACCCAATAATTAAGCCGACTAAACATGACAATCCAAGTCCCAGAATCCAAACTGAGGTCAGTCCCAGTGCTAGGCACAAAACAAAACCATATAAGGCGGAAAATCTTTTGAAAAATGACAATATATTCACAAGTGATATTTTGTATATATGTATGTACATGGGGACACACAAGCACAACCCAAAACCGAAGGATACATAAGAGTACTCTTGGGGATTGCTTCTCTGGTCCTAAATTCAGCGCAACAGCATACACAAATATTTAAGATGTTGCTATGCCCAGAATGACGTAAGCTATTAGACTTGAAACTTCCATGATACAAGTGTGGTGTTTGAAGAAAATTACTGTGATGCACCGAAGGTCCAGGGAAAAATGAGGAACATTACTGCAGATATAAAAATATAAAATTTTAAATTTCAAAGAGAGAACCTCCAAAATGGAAAATTATATAAGCAATTACGCATCCCTGTGTTGTAAATCCATTGATTTGGAAACTATGATCCACACCTAATAATTGTGGTGCGTTACTAAATTACAACCATCCTGCAAGCGGCGGGCCCCCGTGGGAGTGCCAGGGGAAGCATTGAATGCATATTCTGCTACCTTGTTGCCATTAGAAAATGTGTTCTGCTGGCCGCTGACAGCAATTTAATCCATCTACAACCAGGTATTGTGAAAGTACTCAAATGGCCATGTTCCCATTTACTGGGCTTACGGGTCCTTCAAATCCACATTCTTATAAAATATCAGCAAATGCAAAATGTGACATCCTATAAAATGTTTCTACCAAAGGTAACAAATATAATGCTTAGTGCAAGAATAGTGAAGATTACCTGGTTTATTTATTAAAAATATTCATGCTTTTGGCATGCTCCTAAGACTTTCTAAAGGTATTGTTGGGCTTTTGTGGAGCCTAGTTAAGTTTTGATTTGGATGACGACCCGACCTCTATTTAATTAGAGATTTCTATCCTGAGGCTTAGTCCATGGAGCGAAGGCTTGGGCCGTGAGTACAAGCCGTACTTGTGGGGGTCCGGGGGCAACGCCCCTGGGGAAAATTTTTTGGAGCCCATTCGGAACGGAACCCTAGGCGCAACATATAAAAGGGTGCTTTCGGGTGATTAGGGTTTCGGTGGTTGTATCCGCGAGAGAGAACGAGAGCGAGAGAATTGTATCGCCACACTCTCTGTGATTTCTTCCTGATAATATTGAAATCCCTGCAACTCCGTGGACGTAGGCAAAATTGCCGAACCACGTAAATATTGTCTTGTGCGTGTGATTGAATTTTTCTTTGGCGTTATTCTTTCTCTATTTGTTTCTCACAGGTTTCGGAATTTGTTCGTATATTCCTAACAGGTATTACCAAAAAAAAATGTATAGAGTAGCCTCTCCAACAAGAAGTTATGCAATAACCACATTAGCCAATGTTTGTTCCTCAAACTATATAATCCAAACTCATTAATAAAAGCTTTATTTTTATAAAATGTTCTTTAAGCTTGCTACTTACTGGATTGAGAGCCTCTTGCACAATCCTCTGGTTTCAAATTAATCATGCGCACCAATTTATTCCCGTGATCAGGAATAAGTAAGGCACACTTTTCAGGAACAAAAACTAGCTCAAAGTCAGTTGAGAATGATGCATTTTGTGCAGGCCCATCTGCATTTCCAATTTTGTGTGAAATACCTCCAGCAATTGTGGTAACACCTAATCGACAAAACATATTGGATCAGTAATTCAATTTACTTGGTAGGCATAAGGTGAGAACAAGAGAAGCAGAACAGTATTATATGACACAAGATTATGTCCGGAAACAGCATATGTCCCATTGATTGAAAATGCTAGCACCAAACTATGGCCTACAAACATTTACCAGTAATTGAAGTCGACAACATGCTATTAGCTTCTTCAAGCTGAATTTATATATAAAGACTAGCCCCACTCCCCTGATTTTTTTTCCCACATGAAGGGAAGAAAATATATTTTTCCAAAAAAAAAAGATAAAAGAAATAGAGGCTTGGGTAGGACACATTATTCCATCAACATCATAGAACTAATAAAATTAAAATCATTCAAACACATAAATTTTACACAGGTAAACAACATCCTCATCCCATTAAATCAAAATGTCAATAGCACTTAACAAGTTTAACTCTTCTTTGATGAACCAAAAATACAATAATATTACATCCTAATGAGCAAAACGTTATTTAAGAAGATCCTTGCATTTTTTTTTTTTTTTTTGTAACAAGGTGCACTGCTCTTTTTTCTTTTTCTTTTCATTGGCCTTGTCTCTGTTTACCTCATTAAATTTTATTTTTTTATCAAAGAAAAATAGCTAGCTAAGAATTGGCCTTGACATTATTTGGCCTTGTCTTTGTTCGCCTCATTAAATTTTAATCATTTGTTGTTATCAAAATGAAATAAAATAAATAACTAGATAAGAATTGCCTTCCTCAATTTGGCTATGCTTCATTTATACAACAGAAGAGCTTGTTCATTAGGACATATTGCAATTCGCAAATTATGACTTAAGAAGAACAAACCAAAAAAATGATAATTATAAAACTTGATAGATCATATTCAAGCTAAGCTGCTGCCTCAACCGACCTTCCTTTTTTTTTTTTTTGTCCGTAGTTATCCTGGGACCTGGGATCGCCTTCGCAAAAGGGCCTGTTACTCTTGCTTAGTTTACTGCATCTTACTTGGCTTGTTTATAAACACTACCTAGAGCTTCCATGAATGAGTTCATCCCAACTCCCATCCATCTTTGTCTTGCTACAAACAATACCCTAGTGGCCTATTCCCAGCAACTGTACGCTTCTTCCAGGCTACTCAACCTTTATGGAAATACCCTCTTCAATTTTAAAAAAACTCACTCCACAATGTACACTCTACACAATATTTGATCCCATACTTAAAAAAACTCAATCAGAGAACACAATCACCATTATCACACAGATTACAATTGTATTATTTGTATACCATAACGCAAAAGAGTTCAGGAAGAGACGGCAGAGTAGGGGTAATAGCTACCTGACTCGCTGATCTTCCGAATAGCAAAATTTTTCCTGTCCGCAACGTACACATTCCCCTTCAGATCAACCGCAAAGCTTCGCGGCTGATCGAACTGAGCAGAAGCCAAGTCTCCGTCCGAGAACCCCTTGCCATTACCGGAAAACCGCTTGATCACACTCTCTGCAAATATCAATTCAAATATATCAAAATCCTACCCCTAACCCTAACCCTAACCCTAAGCAGCCATGATCAACTCCGAGTTCAACAAACAGGGATGGAGACGAGTACCTTGCGTAGCGGAAAATGACACGGTGTAGAAGGCGCTACCGGAGGAATCAAGAACTAGAAAATTAGACAATCCGGAACGAGGATGGATCGAGTGAGGATTGATGTTCAGCTTGTGGCCGTCGAGCAGAGTCGCCACTGTGTACCCATCTTCGAGGACGAGGTTCTGGTCAGCAGAAACTGCAAAATACGCGAAGATGCGAGGGGTTTGGTGTAAATATGTCTAATAATTTATATGTCGATGGAAATAAAGCAATTAATAAGAAATGGAGGTGCTTTTACATTTTCATTACCGTGATTTGAAGCGAAAACGAAGAGAAAGAAGAGAGAGAGTGATCGTAGATGAGCAGCCATGATCGCGGAGTGTCTCAGTTCGCCGGCGAGCGCAGGTTGTGCTTTGGTTCTCTACAATGCGGAGTGGGTAGCCTCTGGACTTCGCAGTCTTCGCGAGGACCATCATGTGTATATTTTTAAAATTTTAAATACATTATAAATGAATTTTCCTGTTTATATATATATATATATATATATATATATGATATTAATAAATATATGATTAATTTGTTCAAAAGGAAAAAAATCCCTTCTATAATTACTCATGCACAAAAAGGATTTTTTTTTTCTTTTATAATAGATAAATTATATTTTCAATATTCACCATAATTATAATGAGTTATGAACACCTTTTATGCTTAAGAATTACACTAATATTTTAAAACTAATTTTAATTTGAAATGCGGTGATGGGCATATATGATACACTTTCTTTAGTTTTTCAAAATAGTAAAACAATTATCTAGTGTTCTAAAATTCAATTTTTGTTATATAATTAGGATGCATTTGTGATGTGACCAACATTTATAGAAAAAATATTGAAGAAAGCCGTCAATAATGACACAGACTCACGTGATAGGGTATCTTTGGGTACATGTGACCTCATACTGTTGTACCCATTAATACCGTGTCATGTGAGCCTGTGATCACATCGCTGCACCTACTAATTCTGCTACATGAGCCTGTGTCATCATGAGCTCATGTCACATAGTATTACTAATATTTGCATGATGTTTAATATAATAAGTGAATAGGCTAATATTTAAGAGTTGGTACAAGGAGAAAAAAAAAATGAAATCATGCAACATATTTAAAGACAAAATTATGGTTAGATCAAATTTCTCTCATCACAAATATGCCCCTTTCTGATTTGATAACAAATCATAGTCAAATTCGACAAACTCTAACTGGAGTAGACAATTAACACATATGTAGCCGGAGATGAAGTTCAAATAAAAATAAAAACCTTGCAGAGAAGACTCAAAAAGAAAACAACAAACACATGTAAGGAAGTCATTTTGGGAATGTCAAAGGAATTGGAGATGGAGATGAGAGAGCATAGGGTGCACGAACTTGTGGGCATCCTAGTCTTGCTTTTTTTTTTTTTTTTTACGTAGATGGTCTACCTTGCTAGCCAATTGGGGGCTGCGAGGAGGCGAGTGGGTAACCCAATGCAATAAATATGATAAATCCCTTTTATTAGATGTCATTTGGTATCACTATCAAAAATTAGAAAAAAAAATTAGAAATGAAAACTTAAAAAAAAAAAAACTAGAAACCATAAACAAGAAACCTATTTGGTTAATATTTATAAAACTAATACAAATTTAAATTACAAATAATATACATTAAAAATTACTATAATAAAAATAAAAAAGTTATTATAGGTATTTTACTTTAATTATTCTACTTTCAAATTTTACTTTATAATTATTTATCGGACATGACAATTGAAAATTTGTAAAAGTATTCCATAATGACTTTACTACTACTTTGTTAAATTTATGAATAATTTTATTTTATTTGTATTTCATTCATAGGACCATTTAGTTTTGACTTTAATTTAAAAGTGTATAAAAGGAATAATCCAAAAAAATTAATTTTCAATATTAAAATTTATGGTAACAAGTTGTGACGCCCCGATTTTCCATGTCATTTTTTTTCCAATAATAAATATTAATCATCAAACATCGGCCACGTCAGAACTCTGATACCATTTCCATATAACCTGACCCGTAATGGGTACCGGGTAAACAATCATCTCATAAATACAAACCTAACAGCGGAAGTCAACATATACATACTATCCAGAATACAATTACCTAGAGTAAATCATCCATATATACATACGTGTTTAACACATTTCCCAAAAACACAACATCCTAGGGGAAGCACACATCCTTAGTTCAAAGCACTCACCCTGTATATCAGGGTACTAGCTCCCCACTATCTCGAAGCTCTATCACCTGCTCGGTTACGATTTTTTGAAATATTTAGATATTTGGGTGAGACACATCTCAGTAAAAAGAAATAAATTATTTACAATGTGTGGTAATATGAGTTCAGTTATAACATATTTTACTTTTCAAATCATCAATTTATCTGAGAAAATACACTGATATATATGCTCATAATCATATAGATATAAAACACAAGCTTTTATAAGCTTTAAAACCATTTCTCAAGTTCATTCATATACAACTCATATTTACTAACGAAGTTTCTGAGGATAGGGGAGATTACACACTCATACATGCAGCTCTCCTCTACTCTGATATCGTTTGTAACCTTACCCGATTAACTCGGGTTCAACTACAACTAATACTCATCAGGTCACTCACCTTACTCAGTAAGCCCTCAGGCGGAGAGTTTTACTTCGCCTCAATTATTTATGTTATTAACTCACACATATCCATTTTACTATCTAGCACATGAGTATCCTTGGTTCCTAGTACCAATATCGCGTCTGTAACTTATGTTTCCCCTCATGATCAGGGTTGTGTAGCCCGAAGGCTGGATCCAATCGCGATTGGCCGACCCAATTAGATCAAAATAACATATCACATATCCCGCGTCTGTAGTACAACTGGTCGGCCTAAAGCCCCGATCCAGACTCAGGGAGCTCAACGACTCTACTAAACGGCTTAGTCGACTGTCATGCCACACGCTCCAAGAGTTCGTGTGGTTGCACTATCACGACTAGCAACGGTACCATGCTCAATATCACAACCCATCATTAGGGTTTCCATAACCATCCGTCACGGTTATCATTACCACATACCCGCAATCATTATGTGATATTGGCATTTCATCATTTACATTTCAATAATCTCATTGCAGCTTTCGTACTTTGCAATGTTCACGTTTCCCATAATTTACAATCAATATTCTCAATTCAATATTCATATTTCAGAAATCGCATTTCAAATTCCACATTTCAATATTCATATTGCAGAATTTACTTTACAATATTCCCATTTTTAATATTCACATTTCATCTCATAACAATATATATATCATTTCACACATTTCAGCATTTCTCAATAAAGCATTTCATTATTTTTCCCATATACATATCCATGTTTCTCTCTTCATCATTTCTCAGAAAACTCTTCAATATACATATACATATATTATTTCCATTGTTTCTCAATAAAACAATTCTCACTTTGTAATCATTTTCCTATAAACATATTGATGTTTCACATATCAGTATTTCTCAGGAAATACTCATTAATATTTATCACTTTTCATCACCTCTTATATTTCAAAAACCAAAACACCACAATTCAATATAAATCATATGCCACACAACTTTATCTGATATTCATATCATAATAATTTCAAGTCAAATATCATATACTCATTTTCACGTATTAACTAAATCAATAGTTCTCAAAATAACTGTAATAATTTGTTCCCCTTACCTGGTTTCCTGAACTTCGCCTATAGGGATCTCGAAATTATACCTGCAGCGCTCACCCGAACCCTGAATTCAATAACCCTAGTTCAACCCCAAAATGCCCAATATTCTAACATTTCCAAATCCACATTAATTAAATAACAATTAATCTCTAAATAACCCCTTTATCCTAGCTTTGAGGCTATGCATACAATGACCCCACGAGAAATCTACTCCGCCAGACTTATAGAGAATCATCTCTAGATTCTCGTGATGGTGTCCAATCGTCAATTTGGCTTAAGATTTATGAAAATTTGAGGTAAGAGTGAGAATTTACCTTACCCCAGTAGATATGCCTACGTCGCTCCTACAACAAATCCACTTCGGTAGAAATGTCGGTGGTAGAGAATGAAGGCTAGTGGTATTTTTCGATTTTCAATCGGTGCCCATTTGGCCAAAAAAATTGAGAAGAGTAGGAGAGAGAACGAGGAGAGAGAGAGTGAACGCAGAAAGGGGGGCTCTCTGCTTGAAATTCTCCTGAAGCCAGGAAGCTTCACGAGATGTTATATAATAATAATAATCTTATATTATTATTATATTAAATTATATTATATTTATATATTATTATATTATATTATATTATAAAATTAATGATAATAAGTAATTATTATTATTATTTTTTTTTTGAAATCACTACATCCTCCTGTAATAATTATTTTTGGAGCGTTACACAAGTTGTCAAAACAACTGAAATCGTAAATTTTGGTTTTAGTTTTTTTGCAAACAGCTAAAAATCGGCAATAGAAATAAAAAAATTGACAATGTAAAAAAACGCATTTTTATAATCTCCTTCTTCACTGTGCAGAAACGGAAATCGAAAATAAAAAACAACAATGATACCAAATAGATTGTAACGTCCCTCAATTTCTTAACATAAAATATCACATAATAAATAAAATGGTCAACCCGAACCCGTGGGTAGCGGGGACACCTGTCAAACACAGTGGAAAACCTAGCAGCAGTAAACATTAAATCTCAAACATCCAATCATAAAACATAATACCAGAGCTTTCTATAACATCAAAATACTGTTATGATATACAACCTCCAAAAGTCAAAATAACACTAGGATTAAATAACAAAAACTCTCAATCCTAGTTCAATGCTTACCCTTTTAGTAGGGAAGCTCCAATCACTCAACGGCGGCTCTAGCCCACCGGTCTCACTGGATTTCCTAAAAATCAGTTAATGTTCGGGGGTGAGACACTTCTCAGTAAGGGAAAATAAACTAAATACAGCTGTATGGCAACATGAATATTTAATGCATTTATACGTATATAGTACATTTCATAATTTCATAAACATCATCATATCGTACTGGGTAAACATATATTTTCACATCTGTTAATAATTCATATCATACATAAAATCATCTGTTATAACTATAGTACTAAAAACAAACCCAGGATGAATAGCTAGCTGGTGTCATGTATTACCCCCCATGACGAGTTGTGCAGCCCGAAGGCGGGACCCGACAATGGCTAGCCGACCACTGCCGAATCAAATATGTCTGTAAGTACGATGAGCCCGCCACACCCTGGTCCGGACTGCCAGGTGGACGTCCACACTCTACTGAAAGCCACATCGACTATCCATCTCCCATCCCCTCGTGGGACGGTAGCACTAATAAGGCCTCGTGCCAAAATGAACCCATAGCTATGGTACCGAGCTCCTGGTCTGAACTAAACTAATATCCTGATTGTGAAAACATATAATACATGATCATACGTAATATCATTACGGCCTCGTGCCGAAAACATAGATACGGCCTCGCGCCGAAATCATACATATGGCCTCGCGCCAAAATCATAGTAAATATGGCCTCGCGCCAATAATATAAATACGGCCTCATGCCGATAGCATAAATACGGCCTCGTGCCGATAACATAAATACATGGCCTCGCGCCAATATTGTTTCAAGTATATATATACTGAAAATACATCATTTATCACATAATCGTCAAAACCATCACAACATAACTCATATTTTCATAATACCTGAAATCATGCTTGGTTCGTAAAATCTTTCACATCATAATACATTTCACATAAAATAATATTCATGCCACACATATGCTGTTAAAAGTCATACTTCATATTCTAAAATCGTGAATTCCTTACATCTCATACATACATATATATTTTAATTATCATAGCAATATTTTTTTCCAATCGTACATTTCATTCGTAATACACAATATAACATTCGCTTTTCTGAAAATAAATTGACTCATAATCAATAATAATTTGCATGGAAAATTACTGCTTTAGTTTATTCCCTTACCTGGCTATTGAGAAATTCCTTAGGACCCAAATCCTACGCCCTTAGCGCCCAAAATTCAACTCCTGAAATTTACATTTTTCCCCAGATTAATTAATCTATTTCTCCAAAATAATACTCATCTAGCCTTCCTTAGGCTCCAAATATCTCAAATTAATATTTTAACTATTATTTAATATCCCTACTTAATTTTCTAAATTTTGCCTGCGGGTCCCAAAATTATACCCGCGGCGCTCACCCGAGCCCTAAATTTCAGAAATCCTACTTCAGTCTCAGATGCTTAATATTTTAGCATTTCTAAATTAATGCTAATTAATTAAAAATGAGCCCCTTAATAATCGTCGCACCCCAAATTTGGGGTTTTGGCCGGACACCCCCACGAGAATTCCGTCCCACTAGACTTGTAGAGAATCATCCCAAGATTCTCATGGTGGTGTCCGTTCGTCAATTGGGCTTATATTTTGCAAGAAATTAAAGAAAAAGGAAAAAATAGCTTATTCCAGGGAATACGCCTACGCCGCTCCTACCACCGATCCGCTCCAGTAGAAATGACGGCAGCGGCGAATGGAGTCCAGTGGTATCTTCAGATTTTCGATCGGGCGAAAATTCGTCACGAAATCGAGGAGAAAGGGAGAGAGAACGTGAGGAGAGAGAGAGAGTTCTGAGAGTTGCAAGTAAACAATAAATAAATAAATGAATAAAGAAGAAGAAGAAGAAGATATAATATAAAAGGGGGCGTGAATCACTTATATCAAAAGTCACCTGAAGCTTCAAAGAAGCTTCAGGTGATTTAATATCTATATATATATATATATATATATATATATATAATAATAATAATAATAAATAAATAAATACATATTTAATTAATATTAATAATATATTTTATTAATAAAAATAAAAATAAATTTTAATTAACAATTTTTTTTTCTTTTTTTTTCTTCTTCTTTTAAATCCGATTAATTAATTAATTAATTTTTTTTTTTGGAAAATCAATTCACTAATATTTATATCTCTTTTTGGGGGTTTTTACATAGATAGTCATATTTCCTAGTAAGTTGAATCTTCTACTAATTATATCCAAACCCAATCATCAAATCATTTTTCTTCACATTTGATAAATGTATTTTTATTTTTATTTTTTTGGTTGCCAAAATTTGTTTGGGAGAATTAAGATCAATCATAACTTCGATCACTTGCCAAAAATAAGAGAAAACAGCTTGGAGGATCCAAGGTGTAATTCGAGGGATCAATCTGATGCTTAATTTGGGAAATTTGAAAAGATTATAAGATTGTGACTGTAAATGACTAAATGAGAATGAGATGAGATGTCTTACATTCTTTAGGTGGTCCTTTTTATAGGCATTTAGGATACCTCCTTATTAATTTCCCTACTAATCAATCATAGAGGTTACATTTTACTAGGGAGTAAAGATCATTGTATTAACGCTGTTAGCCTTAGTGGCTACATAATTATATTTAATGTGTTTTAACCTATTTGTAGTTCCAAGTGTATCCTATCTTTGCAGATCATGTTAAGTACAGGTTGAGGTGACAAATATAGGAAGGTACTAAATCAAAGGCAAAGATCGGACCGCGTAGACATTCAAGTAGGAAAGATCAAATGGACACTCACTCGAAAGAACTCAAGCACATCCGAGGAAGCTAATGTATATGTAATGGGGAGTGTTTGAGTTAGTATTTATTGTAACTCTTGCAGTTTTGTTTCACACATGTTTACTGAACAAGAGTTGAACAAATGCATGTGCATATTAGTTCATAAGAGTATAAATGATATCACTTAAACGAAAAATAAGTTTTTTATTGTTTAATACTTAAGTTGAAAGGCAAAATCATGACTTGTATGAAAATATCTTATACTCAACTTTGATTAAAATAGGACATGAGAGAATAAAGGATATCACCAAATCATAAGTTCAGTACTTATGAGTTTTCAAAGTAAAAACAAGAGTTTTATAAAAATATCTTTTTACTCAAATATATTGTTATATGAGACAAGTTTTAAATCATATTAGTGTTATAATCCTTTACAAACTTTGTCTTGGTTGGGTTTAAAATCTTAATTATGCACCTATCAAATTTCTTGAACACCCTTCGATATTTGTAGCATAACTTTTGTTAGAAAAGTCTAAAAAGGGCGATCTTGGTATCTATGGAAAGTTAAGAAAAAATTTTCACAACTTTCATGTTGATGACTTTTTTCTTATCTAGGTAATTAGTTGATGATTTGGGGTAATTCGTCAGGAAAAATGTAGCCCGGTTTAAATAGTAGACTAATTGGGGTAATTAGTCGATGAATTAGGTCAAATAGTCAACGATTTGGGTCAGGATTCAGTCCCCAACGGCTATAAATAGCTAGTTTTCAAAGAAAAAAATTATTTTATATACCTAACGGCCATAAAACGGCTAGTACTCTATTTTACCCATAAATACAAGTCCAAAGATTTGTTTTAAACATTGATTTTAGTCATTATACATTATCGCCAAGCACACTTCTCTACCGGTGAAGGAGTTTATAGTGGATTGTGGAATCCTTGAATGTGTCTCAAGGTGTGGACATAGGCTAGGTGCCGAATGTGACGCCTCGAACCCAAAACTGGGGTTTAGAGTGTTATTCTAAATAAATCTCTAATATCACATAAATACACAGCAGAAGATCTCCGTAACAATTACCAAAGTAACTAAAATATCCCAATATAACAATAAATCCATCTCAGTATCATAATGAAGTTTTGAACTTATCAAAAACATAAATAAAATATCAACAATATCTCCAATATCAATTTAATACATCCTTAGGAATTTCAAGATAAACCAGAATGACAAGATTAACAATTAATTTAAACCTCTCTATCTAGTCCCACCCACGCTTCCACTGCACTACTCTAATTACTGTCATACTCCACAGGGCATTTGAAAAATGATATATAATGATTGGGTGAGACACCTCTTAGTAAGATGAAATAAATTATCATCAGTATGTGACTAGCATGAGTTTTTTAGTGTAGACATAATATAACCATTAATTTCACTTTAAAGAAAACTGCATAAATAAATTGTAACTCACACCTATATTTACAATACTTAACTTTCCTTTATTTCATAAATCTGTCTCAATGTAGTTCAGTTTATATATTAATTCACATATTTGCATAGAAGTACCTTCCTTATTGGGCTATTGACATGTTTCACCCCCATGACAGGTTGTGCGACCCAAAGGCTGGACTTAGCATCAGGTCGGCCGACCAGTGCTAAGTCAATATAGTACTGTTTGTCAATACCCTATCCCGGAAAATCCTTCAGGAGGGGTCTTCTGGAATGCCCTTCAAGAGGAGCTCTACGCTGGCCCAATTGACCATTCCATACCAACACTATCACACCAGTGTGGTTGCACTATACTTCCTCTCTATAGCTACGGTACCGTGCTTTCATTACATTTGACCCACAATATTGCATTTTAAGTAATAAACCAATAACTTGATCTCATTTTCATCAATCTATATATATCCTATCACCTAATCTATTTATATATGTTATACTATTTATTTTATTATCTCATTTAATTAATAATCTAATATAGTTTTTGGGGTTGTTACAAAATCTGTCATTTCCTGTCTCGGTATAAAACCGGCATTTCATAACTCAACGTAAAGCCGTCATTTTCACAAATTCCGTATTATTATTAATAATTCCAAAAAAAACTCAGTATAAAACCATAAACATATTTCAAAAGGTTTAATAAAAAGAGTTACACGCATGCCACACATTTTAAATGCTTATACCATAATATAATAAATTACCCGAGAAAATATATTTTTCAAAAAACAACGGTTTGATCATCTCCATAATTTTTATTTAATTCACCATATACACTTTTCAAAAAAATGGGAGATGATTACCCTACTCACTTGGTTTTCCCCAAATTCATATATAATAACCAAAAATCATCGTTTTCATATGCCTAAATAATTCAGAAAAATCATATATAGTATTTCAAAATCCAAACTCTCAATTTAATTGGTTCAATTTGAAATTAACTGACATAATTTATTCCCCTTACCTTAACCTTGGAGTGGTGTCTAGGATCCTCAAATGATGATTCCACTCTAGTTAAAACATTGGTGGCCGAAATTAGATCTCAACGATATTTTCTTATATTTAATCGGCGTAGGTTTCACCGAGAAATTGAGGAGAGAGAAAAAAAGATGGGCGGAGGAGAGAGAGACGTGAGCACAGAGAGTGGGGTTCTCTGGATTCCTGAAATCAAATTGATTTCAAATTGGGTTCGTGAATGTTCAGGAACCTTTACTTTTAAATATTTATATATATATATTAATATATTATATTATTTAATTAATAATTACTATTATTAATGAATTAATTAATTATTTAGTTTTAATTTATTATCACACTTACTCACATATTATTTTTGGGGTCATTACACTGAACCACGTTAAAACATCAGTGTTAAGCTTATATTCCCCATACTCTTTAGTTTATGTCTTGTGCATGATTTATATTCTATATATTGTAATATAATCATTTGCTTCTTGCCAAGATTTTTTATTTTGTAGAGAAAAGCTTAAATACGCAAAAGAGTCCATTCACCCCTCCCCCTCTAGACTCTACTCGCGGGCTAACAAGCAGTATCAGAGTGAGGCGCTTAATTTTTCGGAGTAAAATCCAGAGCATAAAGATCAAATGGCGTATATGGTGGACACTTCTTCCCAAGGACAATCTCTAACGACCTGCCTATTTTTACTTTATACATATACTCATAGTTATTTATTTTTTTTCTACATAACAACAATCATAATAACTCTGATATCCTGCTAAACTGATATAGTCATGATTAACCCGGACCCATGGGTATCGGGGATATACCTGTCATACATCTCTGATACCTAAGCAACGGAAAAAATAAATTACATATATGTCATACAACATCGGGAAAAATACCAGAGTTCTACTAAATCTGTCATATATATACAAACATCCACAAAAGGACCAAAAGTTCCCTAGGGTCATAACCCAAAAACCAATCTGGCCCTATCTCAACTACTTACCCTTCTGATAGGGTAGTTCAGTCAACCACTATTGCTGCGGAGCTCTATCCGCCCTTCTATCTGGATTTCCTAAAATATTTGTAATGCTGGGGTGAGACACCTCTCAGTAAGGAAGATAAACTATTATCAATGTGTGGCAACATGAGTATTATCATGCTTAAACATGAACTGTACATAATATATACATTTCTGATAAAACTGGATGTATAAATTCTGACTAAAACATGATTCATCATATCATAATAAATAACGTACTAAATTATGTAATCATGTAGACATCTTTTATAACTGTATAATTCTAAATAATACCCAAGATGGATAGCTAGCTGATGTTATGTATTACCCCCACATGACTAGATTGTGCGGCCCATAGGCAGGACCTAGCAATGGATGACCGACCACGCTAAGTCAAACATGAGTCTGTAAGTACGATGGGCTTGCCCCACCTAGTCCGAACTGCCATGGGGACACCTGCACTACACTGAAACCACATCGACTACCATCTCCCACACTCTATCTGAGATATGTGGTAGCACTAACATGAACTTGTACTTGAACTTGATCCGATAGCTATAGTATCGTGCTCTGAAATCTAAATTAACCCAGGAAATTAATCAGGGCCTTGTCGACGAACACAGGGGATTCGTCGACAAGAATACATTAGGGTTCCGTTGACGAGGACACATCTCGTCGACGAGAAGATACCAAGAGGGGGTTTTTAGCAGTCTGAAATTCGTCGACAAGGGGTTCATGTTTGTCGACAAACTTTCTTCAAGGACTCGTTGACAAGATGACGTGTCTCGTCGGCAAGATGACATATCTCATCGACGAATCCGAGGTTATAAATAGCTAAAATCCAAATTTTTTAGCAGAAAATTGCACAAGAAGATCCTCTCTCTCTCTCTCTCTCTCTCTCTAAAACGACCCTCTCCCCTTCTCTTTTTGGTCCCGGCTCCGTTCCTCACTGGTTCGATGATTTGAGGCCACCACGACGCTCCTGGGAAAGTTCTCTACGAATCTGCCGGAGTGGATCGTTGGTGGGAGTAACTTGAACTCCATCCCAATTTCAGGGTAAGGCATTTTATTCAGTTTTTGCCTTTCTCATAGTTACATAAAATGTTGTACATAGATAAATAATGATATTTTATTTTGGGTGTTGAGTGGGGAACCCTGCAGGTGTAGGACCAGGCACAATATGGGGGCTTTTGCAGAAATCAAGTAAGGGAAATATGCTCTGCTAGGAGTTTTTAACAAAGTTTTTAGAAATTCTATGTAGATTTATATATATATATATATATATATATATATATATTATACCAATTTATTTTCCAGTTACACGGAATGTGAGTTTTAATGTTTGTGTGGCCTGAGTAGATATTTACATGAAATAGAAATTATATAGCTTTATCCAACATATCATGATTTACAGTATATATAGATATAGACAGATATAAACAAATATTTATCAGACAAGTACTACAGATTTTATTCAAATTAGTATGTTACATTAATTATAGAATGCCATGTTTCCTAATACCATAACACTCAGCTTATACAGATTATACAGACAAATATACAATTATAGCAATCAAATGCTACGGTTATGTTATTCAGATATACAGTATTTCCAGTAGAGAATTATAGTGTTATGGTTATTTTGGAAACATAATGAAAACAGTAAGGTAATTATAGTAATATATATATATATAGTATCAGATCCCTGAGAAAATATTACAGACAGATATAGTTATCAGAGCACGATACCGTTGCTATTTACAGAATAGAGTGCAACCTTATATCTCAGATAGTGTATGGGTACCGTCAACCGCGCCTTGAGTGGATGCAGCTCCCCAGTTTCTGGGTTGAGGGGCCCCAATTTGATGAGGTAGCAGTCCAGTTTCGTGCCTAGGAGAGGATGCAGTTTGGCCAGACTAAGGAAGGGTATAGTACAACGACTTACCTAGTGGGCCAACCAGAGTTAAGTCCCGCCTACGGGCCGCACAATCCTATCATGAGGGGTCAAATCATGACATACATATTTTCAGGGAAAAAGCATAGTTATGTATACGTATACAATTTTACAGCATTTGATAATATAGTATGATATTAGAAGTATGAAAAGTAGAAAAATTCAAATGATACAGCTATATTTTTAAACTGCGACAAATGTAAGATATATTTTTTTACTGATTTATCAGCTTATACAGTTTCAGATGTTATTGTAATAGTTATACAACTTGGTCGCCACACTAGCAATAGCATATTTCCACTTACTGAGCGTTGACTCATCCCATTACTTTAACATTTTTCAGGTGAACCAGCTAGGCGAGCAGATTAGGCTCGTAGGTAGAGTGACCCATTGATTGCCCTGTGTATAAGGTTAGTGTGTGCAAAGGATTGTGTTTTTGGGATGATAATACTGTTGTGAGATGTGAAAATGTAACTGTGAACTGAGAAATACTGGATTCTGGTATTGTGTGTATACATGGTTGTATGATTTTTATGTTGTCCGCTGCTTAGGTATGTCCATTACGCACAGGAATATCTCAGTGCTGTTTGAGGCCTGAGATGCTCTAGCAGGGGTATCAGGGTAAAAAAAAATGGTTTAATTTTTGGGTCATTACAGTTTGGTATCAGAGCCTAGTTTGTTGGGTTCTGTAGACTCTAGAGTACAGCGGAAACAATACCAGAATTTAGAAATGGAACCTTAAGAAGAGTGGTATAGGGTATCAGTGGAAGTAATGTTGGGGAAATTAGGATGAGAATTTAAGGTTTTGTTCTGCGGTATAAAGGTAGAGTTTCAGGGTTGTTTTTGTGATTTTCCTGGGATGACGATTCCAGGAAAACTAGAGTAAACTATCAGTGATTTCTATTTTCATGCGGTAGGGCTCGACCTTAAATTAGTAATGAGAGGTTAGGGGTATTTTAGCCAGTATAGTATTGCAGGATTCAGATACTCAAAATAATTTGGTAATATTGTAGGATGGACCTAGAAGGTAGTAGCGCTCACACTAGCGGGGATGATGGAGCTGGGCCTTCTGGTACGGGAGGCGGGGATTCAGATGCTGTGCTATGTAGTGTGGCTCGACAAGTTATGGCTAAGATTGCTCGAAGTTCCAAAGAGTAGGGGGTCCATCTCCAGCTCAGGGATGTATGATAGAAAATTTTATGAAGATGAACCTGCCAGTATTCCTGCAGTTGCGGAGAACTGGATGCAGGAGATAGAGAAGATTCTGATGGTACTTCATTGCACCAATGAGTAGAGGGTCCTTTACGCTACGTATAGGCTAATAGTGGAGGCCAGAGATGGTGGATGGCCACTAGACTATTGGAGAAGCAGAGAACAATTCCAATGCTGATGACCTGTATTTGATTCAGGGATGTATTCTTTGATAGATATTATCGTGCCTCAGTCAAAGAGGCTTGGGTACAGGAGTTTCTGAACTTGTCCCAAGGATCGTTGACGGTCCAACAGTACGCGGCGAAATTTATCGAATTATTGCAGTTCTACCCCTATATTGTTCCAAATGAAGTTAAGAAGGTTAGAATGTTTGAGAGAAATTTGAGGCGTGATATTTATAGACAAGTGGCAGTATTGAGGATATAGGATTTTTTAGAGTTGGTTGACCGGGCCATAATAGTAGAGGAAAGTTTGCCGAGAGAGACTGAGATACAGAGCCAGAAGAAAAGGACCGTACCCTCGAGTTTTCAAGTGCGGTCCAATCGAGGCCCGTGGATAGGAGGTATATCTAGCGGGGGACAGAGGCAGATGGTAGAGCACAGTAGATTTTAGGGTGGACAGCCTCCCACCACTTGCCCCAAATGTGGACGGAGACATCCAGGGGAGTGCCGGCTGGGGGAGAATGTTTGCTATCGCTTAGGGAGACCCAGCTATATGGCTCGATCGTGCCAGATGTCGTAGATTTATGCACCAACTCCCAGACAATTTCTAGGTGGATACCAGGTGCCCCGCAGAGGTCAGTAGAAGAACACTGCGCCGGTGAGAGTCTATGTGTTGACGTCGGGTGACACTGAGACGACCGAAGACGTGGTCACAAGTACCCTTATTGCTTTACCATGTAAAGTTATTGTTTTTTTTATAAAGGTGCCACTCATTCCTTTATATTGGTCGGGTATGTCAGAGTAACTAGGGTAGAGACACAACTATTAGATGTAGAGTTGTCCGTGGGTACACCGACAGGATCTGTGGTAAGATGTAAGAAGGTGCTTTGGAATTTCCCAGTAAGTATTCAGGAGAGAGTACTAACAGCTGATCTCGTGGTCCTAGATATACAAGGGTTTGATGTGATACTGGGTATGGATTGACTAGCAACTCATCACGCCAGCATAGATTGTCATAAAAAAGAAGTGATTTTCAGACCCCCCGGGTGAGCAAGAATACATATTTGTGGGTTCACGCGTGCGTGCCTCGCCACATCTTGTGTCAGCTATTCAGGTGGGGAGACTGTTACACGATGGTTGTCAGGGGTATGTTGCATATATAAAGGAATCGCCAAAATAGGAACTAAAATAACCTGATATATCAGTAGTGCGTGAATTTCCAGATGTTTTTCCAAATGAATTACCCGACTTACCACCAAATGAAGAGATTAAGTTTACTATAAATCTGTTGCCGGAGTCAGCACCAGTATCTAAAGCACCATACCGTATGACTCCAGTCGAATTGAAAGAATTGATTCAGTTACAAGAATTATTGGACAAGGGATTTATTAGGCCCAACGTGTCACCCTGGGGTGCACCAGTTCTATTCGTGAAGAAGAAATATGGGACCATGAGGTTATGTATCGATTATAGGGAGATAAACAAACTGACAATTAAGAATAAATATCCTCTCCCTAGGATCGATGATTTGTTTGATCAGCTCCAAGGGACCCAAGTTTATTCTAAAATTGATCTGTGATTGAGTTATCATCAGGTAAAAGTTAGAGCCGAAGACATTTTGAAAACCGCATTTCGAACTAGATATGGGCATTACAAGTTCTTGGTGATGCCATTTGGATTGACTAACGTACCAGAAGTATTTATGGATTTAATGAATCGGGTGTTCCATCAGTATTTGGACCAGTTTGTGGTTGTATTCATTAATGATATACTGGTCTACTCGAGAAGTTTTGAGGAGCACGAGCATCATTTGAGGCTGTGTTGTAGATATTAAGAAAAATAAAACTGTACACAAAATTCAAGAAATGTGAGTTCTAGTTAAGGCAGGTTTCTTTTCTCAGCCATATAATCTCCGAGGCGGGTATATCGATTGATCCAAATAAAATAGAGGTAGTGGTGAATTGGGAAAGGGCGAAAAATGTCCAAGAGGTTAGGAGTTTTCTGGGATTGGCAGGCTATTACCGACGCTTCGTGGATGGTTTCTCTAGACTATTGGATCCATTAACATGACTTATGAGGAAAATGTGAAGTTTGATTGGACCAGTGATTGTGAGCTGAGTTTTCAAGAGTTGAAACGACGGTTGGTTTCAGCACCAATTCTGGCTATTCCATTAGGAGGGGATGAATTTGTGATATATAGTGATGCATCGTTGAAGGGTCTTGGATGTGTGTTGATGCAGCATGACATATTTATTGCGTATGAGAAGAATTATCCTATGCATGACTTAGAATTAGCTGCAGTGGTGTACACTCTCAAGATCTGGAGGCATTATCTATATGGTGGGAAATGTGAAATCTTCACGGATCACAAAAGTTTAAAATATTTCTTTACCCAGAAGAACTAAATATGAGGCTATTGATTAAGGTGTAATCCCAAGAGGGGGGTTAATTGGACATAAAAAAAATTTAAGCCACTTAATTTTCTTTCACACACTTCTTATAAGTTTACCAACTACTTCTAGTTGCTCAATTACGTGTGAGTGTGGCAATCCTATCTATGTATGCAATATACTTGATTTTAAATATAATGCGGAAAATAAAAAGTAAAAGGAAGAGAGAAGACAAACGCGATTTTACGAGGTTCGGCCAACCCGGCCTACGTCCTCGCCTTGAGCAACCACTCAAGGATTCACTAAAAACCCTGCTCCATAAAGTGGGACGAAGCTTCCGTACAATCCGCTGCTTACAAGAGGTACAGCTTCCTCCTACTCTGCTGCTTACAAGAGATACAGCTCTCTCCTCACACACCGGTTCACACACTGAACCGTGTATACAATAGAATCTGTAAAATAACACTCAAAACAATGCTTCTAACAAAAGCTTGTGAGTACAATTCAAATTCCTAACACATTAACATATGATATAACTTGAAGCTCATGAATGTATGAAAACGATACAATCGTTTTATGAATGATTATGCATCAACACACAAATCCTGATTTATTCAAAACTCCCAAGTTAAAATATATTTGAAATGCCTCGGAGTTAACTAGGGTTCTTGGTTCACTTTTGTAAAGATGCAAAAGTATGTTTGAAGTGAACTCGTTAACAAAATCTTTGTCTTGAATACAAGCTTAATCAAAATCACAAATCTTTATTCCATGTATTCTATCACAAACTGAGAATATTAATTTTCAGAAATATCCCTCAATTTAGAAATATAGTTATAAGTACCAAGGATATTTAATCAAGATTTAATATATCAAAATATAAATCCTTTGAAGAACACCCACTTGAATCAAAAATCAATCAACGAAGTTAAATAAGTTTTCTCAAGTAATGATCTTCTCAAAAATATATTTTATATGAATTGATACACTCAAGATCAAAACTTTTCAATACTTAGTCAAGAACAAGCAAAGAGATGAGAATTTCTTAAGAATATAAACTTGAAAGATTAACCCTCAATACTTGATTGAAGTACAGTAGAGTAAGTAAGTTCCCTTTGTGACTCTGAGTTGATTTGCTCAAACTTGAAGATTAGAGATTGAGAAGTAAGCAATCGTATAGCACTAAGAGTAGATTTTCAACGTTCTCTCAACAAGGTGTGTTCTTTTCTTTCTTGTGTGTCTCTCTTCGTTCTAGGGTTTAGACATTTAATATATATAGTGTATGACCCTTAGGATTGATCTCAGACATTGAATCAATCAGATAGCTCGCGTGTTTTTAATAAAAATATGATTTTTTAGGCTTTCCTGCAAGTTCAGGCAACCGAACTGGGGTTTAGGCTCCTGAAGTGACAATTTCAGGCACCTGAGGTTCTAGGGTCAAGCGACTGAAGTACCTCTGCTAGGTTCTGTCTTTCCCATTTAATTCTTCAAGCGACTGCACTTAATCTTCAGGCTACCGAACTTATTCTTCAGGCTACTGAAGTAAAGTTCAGGCAACCGAACTCTCCTTTTTCTCAAATTTTCTTTTCTAAGTTTAAAATCTGCTTTGATTCTCTTCTTGGGTCTTTTGCAAAACATATTTTTCAATGATTTGAAAACATTTCTAAGTTCATACAGGTTCCCTAATAATATACATGAAATGCATGAAACCTAAAATCACTTTAAGTTATATTTGAGCTTCAAAATAAATCATATGACAATGTAAATACATAAGCTCTAAATACCCATTCCCAAGAGATTCTTAAACTTTGCCACTTGTATCTTGATTCTTGTACTCTTTAAGTTCCATGGTACTTGCCAAGATATGTAAGCTTTACTTGAAGGATTCCAAGACTCATTATCTTTCAGTGCATGCTTAATATAGTTCCTGTTCACAAACTCGATGCACAGATCAAATACCAAGTGATTTGTCATTATCAAAATAGGATTGGACTCGTAGAGTCAACAGAGGCAAAGAAGATGGCTAGAACTCATTAAAGACTATGACTGCATTGTTAGTTACCACCTAGGAAAAGCGAATGTGGTAGTTGATGCTCTGAGCAGGAAATCAGTGGGACCAGCACTAACAGTTGTAGAGGTTCAGCATCCGATCCTAATGGATCTAGAGAGACTTGGCGTAGAATTGGTAGAGGATAATCCTCAGGCATTGATCGTCAACCTGGTTGTGTAGCCGATGCTATATGAAAAGATTAAGGCCGCTCAAGGTGATGATGAAGAATTAGCAGAGGTTATAGCTAAAGTGCTAGAAGTTCAGGGAGAGGAGTTCAGTATCTTTGATGATGGAGTTTTGAGGTTTCGCACGGGTTGTGTGTGCCTACAGGTGATGATATTAGAAGAACAATTTTAGAAGAGGCTCACAGATCACTATACACTATCCATCTTGACAGTACTAAAATGCATAGGGATTTGCGAGAGTACTTCTGGTGGAGTGGAATGAAAAAGGAAATTGTCGAATTTGTACAGTAGTATTTGACGTGCCAGAAGGTTAAGGCTGAGCACCAGAGACCAGCAGGACAATTGCAGCCACTCTTCATTCTAGAGTGGAAATGGAATCACGTCTCTATGGATTTCATTACTGGGTTACCACCAGTGCGACAAGGATTGAATGCAATTTGGGTGATTGTTGATCGTTTGACGAAGATCGCACCTTTCATCCCTGTAGACACCCTATCTTTGCCCTAACCAAATAGAACAAGGGGTCCCTTCTCATTATATTATTATTATTATTACCTTTTTTATTATTATTATTATTATTTTATTATCACTATTATTTTATCATTATTATTATTACTATTATTATGATTTTTATTGTTGTTATTTACATTATTATTATTTTTTTTTATTTTCACTATTATTATTATTATTATTAATTATTTTCCTATATTGTTATTAGTAATTTATTATTATTACTATTATTATTATTATTATTATTATTATTATTATTATTATTATTATTATTATTATTATTATTATTATTATTATTATTATTACTTTTGTTATTATTATTATTATTATTATTAGTTTTATTATTTTTTGCTATTTTTATCATTTTTATTATTTCTACATTATTATTAGTTTACTATTTCTAGAATTATCATTATTATTATTATTATTTATTATTTTTATCCTTATATTGTTGTTATTATTATTATTATTATTATTATTATTATTATTATTATTCTTTTATGGTTTTGGGGAGAGCCTATTTATAGGCTCATTCTCCAAGCCAAAAGGGGGGGCGCGCGCAGTACACAGGCAGCGAAGACCAAAGAAAAAAATTTTGTTGTTGTTGTTGTTGTTGTTCTTCTTCTTCTTCTTCTTGAGTCACACCAACAGCCCCATCTTCCTCTGCTCCACGGATCATCACCGAAAGCCCTCTACTGCACAGCCGGACCTTTTCCATAGCACTAGCCACCCGAACCACCCACGCAGCAACCCAGCTCCGGCAACGAAGCTCCCAGTCGCTCCTCAGCTGGCTCCTGCTCCCGGCGAGATCCCGCAGTGCCCTCAGGCCTATCTCCAACATCAGCTCCGGCAGTAGCAGCAGCCCTCAACTCCAATTGCAGCAGTCCCCTCCGAGCACCCTAGGACCTCCGGCGACACACACACATATCCGAAGGTCCAAACACACCTCTGTAAGTCCCTCTGCATACTGTCTATATACACACACACCTTATGTAAAGCTTGAATTTTTCTTTGTTTATTTTATTAAAATTGTGAGTTGCAGGTTTCCTTTTTATTAATATTCATGTTCAAAAAAAGATTTTATTGTTGCTTAACTTTTTATTTGGTGTAAATACTAATTGATTTATTCTTCTTCGGTGCTGGATTTTTGTTTATATTTAAATTTTTATTGTTTTTGTTTATGCATATTAAATTCTAATTGATTTATTCTTCTTGAGTGCAAGATTTTTGTTCATATTTAAATTTTTATTGTTTTTGTTTATGCATATTAAATACTAATTAATTTATTCTTCTTGGGTGCAGGATTTTTGTTCATATTTAAATTTTTATTGTTTTTGTTTAGGTATATTAAATAATAAAGATTTTTTTTATGATATTTGTTCTTGTAATTAATATTCATGTTCATCCTCTTTATTATTATTGTAGAATTTTTATTGTAGGAATTTGTTTTAATGTTTAAAGTTTAAATCTTGATATCTAATATTGTTGTAGGATTTTTGTATATATATAGTGGATATTCATGTTTGAAGGATCCTTATTATTACTTTAGAGTTTTTTTTATGGCTAGAAATTGTCTTAATATTTAAGTAAAGTTGTCTTGATATTTAAGTGTAAGTTTTCGTTGCCTTATTTGTATTGTGCTAGGATTTTCATTGTTGATGTATGTCTATTTTTAATTGCGTAAGGTTTTCTTCATTATTATGGTTATATTTAATGTATGCCTACTCGTATTAGTATTTTAACATACTTAGTATAAGTATTCTAGTACTTTGTCATATTTATATATAAGGGTATCAATTATTAGGTTAAGTTTGACATTTTGGTTTACATTAGGTAAGTTGCTATTATATTTAGTATGATAATATATAGAATATTACGATATTATTATTATGCTTATATTAGGTATTATCTATTAAGATATATATATATATACTTCTAATATATATGGTGTTATCTTTTCTAGTGTCTTTAGTATTTTGATACATATATTGTATTATGATAATTTGTCACTTATTATTCTATTATTATACATTAAAACCTCCTATACTAGTATTTTCCTATAAAAAATTTTAATACAATTTCAAAATTTGGGAGTATATTTTCTTAAGTATTTTCTTAATTTTTATCCCTATGATTTTAATGCTAGGGTGTGAGCTTTCAGGCTTCACATACCCTTAGTTTTGAGGAAATATGTATATATTTATATATTACGTATATTCTTGTATTATTTATTTATTTATTTATTTATATTGCATGTATATTTGTAAATCCACTAATAGAGGAGTAATTTGAAAGACTTAATAGATTAACTTAGGGATAATTCCAAATTAATTAGGTATCGTTCGTAAGAACGGGCGCGTAGGGGATGCTCGTACCTTCCCCTCACGTACCCGAACTCCCAACCCCAACTCTGGTAACATAGACCCATTCTACCCTTAACGGGGTAGTAATCATGTGTTCTAACCACACTAAAAGGTTAGTGACGACTCCGATATTCATTGTTTTTCCCTAAAAATATAAACACGTTTTCATTTCGCTGCCAGGGGCACCCGCGCTCCGGGACGTCGCAACAGCCTGGCGACTCCGCTGGGGACTTTTGAGAGTCGAGCCAATAATTAATTAGGAATTATCCCAATTTAAATTTATTAAGTCTTTTAATTATTCCACTTTATTTTGTAAATAAAATACCCCCATATTTGAATAAAGTAATTTGTTAAAACTATAACCTGTTTGACATAGTAAATATATACATTTCCATAGTTGTAGATATCTTGGAATTAATATGAATATTTAGTTTCCATACAGATAGATACCCTTAATTAATGTATATATTTAGTTTCCATATAGGTATGTATCCTTAATTGTGTGAATATTTAGTTTCCATACATGCATGTATCCTTAATTATGTGAATATTTAGTTTCCATATAGGTATTTATCCTTAATTAATGTGAATATTTAGTTTTCATATAGGTAGATATCCTTCATTAATAAAAATACTTAGTTTCCATATAGGTAGATACCTTTAATTAATGTGAATATTCAGTTTCTATATAGGTAGATGTCATTGGTTATTGTTAATATTTAGTTAACATGTATGTAGATATCTTTAATTAATGTATTTAGTCCCTATATATGTGAATATACTTGACTTAATGTGAGAGTTTGTTACTATATTTGTAAATAGTCTAGATTTAATGTAAACATTTAGTTTCCATGTTTGAAAATATCCTTACTTTAATGAAAATATTTGTTTCCATGGGTATTTGAATAAGTATGTGATTAATTGTGAATAAGCATGTGACATGCATGTGGGGTAGCGGGATTAGGTTAAATTTGAATTCACACACTTTTAGCTCTATACCCGAGTTTTACCTGTTAGGGTTAGATAGGGGTGTAATAGTATTTGTCCCTTCGTAGCTTAAGCTTGATGCAACTCGCGAACCACCTCGTTCAATTTAAACTTTGTCCAAACCCCTTTTGGGTGAGGATGAAGGTTAGATTGAGAACCTTTTTGTCAATAGGGATTAGAGTCTACCCACACATACTTGTATATAGTTTTCCTTAACTAGGATAGAGCCATGAAGAACCCTGTATATACGTACTTACCCTGGGTCGGGACAAGAGCCACATCCGTCTCCCAGTATAGTATATTGCATATATGTTGTGATATACTTTGTATTATATCATGCATTTTGCATCCATTTTAGACATACATACTACTTAGCCAGTATTCCGAAAAAGCCCAACAATGAGACTATGGTCCATCCTTTCAAAAAATGAAGCACTTGGCCTAAGCATTTTAAAATACGGGTCGGCCCAACCTTTTTCAAATAACTCGGGCCAAATTTTTTTTAAGAAATAACAAGCATAAGCCCGACCTTTTCCTAAGTAAAAACTCGACCCAGGCCCGATTTTCAAAAAGGGTCAAACCCAGATTTCAAAAATGGGCTTTGACCCTATTACCTAAAAATACGGGCCAACATTTTCTAAGTAATCCAAGCCCAAGTCCTTTTAAAACTAGGGCCTGATCTCATCATGAAATACATTGAAGCCCATATTTTAAAATACTCGAGGCCCAAGTGCACACTAAAGTCCACAAGTCTGCATTAAACAAATCCAACGGGTTGACTAGCCTGGGTCAACCCCAACCTCATAACATAATCTGACCCTTCATAGAATCTGAGGTACATGGACCGTCAACTAGGAAATGAATGGTTAAGGGAAGATTTGAACTGAAATCGTGGCCCATCAATGGTAGTGTTAATCTTGAAATCTCTCATTAGTGGAATTTTTCTAGAATCTTGGCAAAGTAGTCATTTAGGTTACATCGTATTCATGCACTTCATTTCATACATAGTCATGCACGATAGGTTGCATGCACGCTCATATCTTTGTTTGTATGTATAAGTGCACTAGTTGCATCCATGCATAAACACCTATTGCATACCCTGATTATGCATCAAAACACATTCACTCATGTAGTACATAATTGTGCATTCATGATTCTAAAAAGGAAATTTTTGGTTTTCAGTTCCTAATCAAAGAGGTTGTTTGAGTAACATAAAGCAATAATTGAGACCACCACGCATCAGTACAACACCAAGCAAAAAGCAAAAGAAATGAGTGAACAATTGGAAAGCAGGGTCCTAGGTCTGGAACAAGGACAAGAAGAGATAAATGATAAGATAAGTAAGGTCTTGGAGTTACTGATGAACAAAGGAAAGGCGGTGCAGGTTGATCTTGAAGTAGATGTGGACCCCACTCATCCCCTAGGGTTCACCCCAGATCATGAACAAACATCAGTTCCATGACCTGGTGTCATGGGGGGTCCACTGCCAAATATGTCTCCTTTCATCCCTACTATACCAGCAAAGGGGTTCCCAGTGGCAAGAATTCCTCCGTTAGTACCTTCTGATATGGGGATAAGCAAATCTGAGGTTGAGCGTCGTTGTGACGTATTGGAAGAGCGCTTGAAAGCAATGGAATGATCTAATACTTTCGATTCCGTTAATCCAAGTGACCTTTACTTGGTGCCAAAAGTCACCCTACCGCCAAAGTTCAAAATGCTAGACTTTGAAAAGTTCGACGGGACCTAGTGCCCTCGAACACATTTAGTGATGTACTGCCAAGCAATGGCTGCTTACTCAGACGATGAAAAACTAATGATGCATTGTTTTCAAAGCGATTTGACAAGGTCCGCCATCCGTTGGTACATTTAGCAAGATAAGGCCTGGATCCGCACCTGGAAGGGCTTGGCCAATGCCTTTGTTACTCTCTATCGCCATGTGACGGAAATGGCGCCTGATCGAATGACTCTACAAGAAATGGAACAGAAATCCATCGAAACATTCAGAGAATATGCTTATAGGTGGAGAGATATGTCGATCCAAGTGGACCCTCCAGTGAGTGATCGAGAAGCCATCTCTTTGTTTGTAAGCACATTAAAAGACCTTTACCGCACGCATCTTCAGGAAGCAACTCCCCACGATTTTATGGATATTGTGGCTGTGGGAGGAAGAATTGAATGCGATATCAAGGTGGGCCTAGTCAAGGATAGTGGCACAGAAACTGGTCCAGGAAAAAGGTGGACTAATAGGAAGAAGCACAAATGATACAGGGGCAATTTAACTGGAAGAATCAGTACCCAAAAGGTGGGAACCAATGGTCCAAGAGAAACTTTGGTTTTGAGCCCGTAGTAAATCAAACAGTGCATACGGGCATGAGGCCCCAATTCATGACTCCTAAGCTTACCCCAATCCCGCCGAATTAGCAAGCACAAGACAGGAATGTGACCAGAAACTTCCAAAGGGTGGACCCCATTCCCATGACATATGTCGAATTATTTCCTTTGCTGCGGGAAAGGGGGATGGTATCTCCCGGTCATACTATTGACCGATGTTGGGCCTTCAAGCATAAGGTACAATCATTAAGAGATGCTGGATGGTTAGCGTTTGACGACAAGCAACCGAGAGTCCAGGGGAATCCTTTGCCCAAACACGAGAAAGGAAGTGGTTAACATATTAGGGAGGTTCCCAAATCAATGGTTTCAGTCGTTATCCACAGAGGCTAAAGTGTTGGAGTAGCGAGCTTTTGACTATCTAATCCTTTTCATTTGGTGTTCTTTTATTTTCCCTATTGTTATTTGCCTTTTGTAATCCGTGGACGCCTGTGTTTTGAAATATTTTCTATATTCAATAAAATGAATTATGCATTTAGTTATCTCATTTGCATCATGAGTCCAGTTGTCAAATTTTGTTTGCTTATGTTTTATGCGGGAATAGGGAAAGTAATATTGCCAATATTCACAAGCCGGAAAGAGCTGTTAATTTTTGAAAATTTAACCCAAGAGGTGAAAGTAGAGAAGGATGAAACAATCATCAAATTCAAATCTCATGAAGAAGTATCTTACTTTCCAAGGAATTCAACGAAGCAGCTGCGCTGTTTTGATAATTTCCTGTCAATTCATCACTCATATTTTGGTCAAATGATGGATGGCCCTCTTTGGCCGACCAATTATCCTTAAAAGAACTCAAACAATGATTACCATTTGTTAACCAAATTGAGTCTAAATGTTAAACCAACTTTTTCTTAAAAGTTAGGTCACCAGAAATCTAACTTAGGTTTGGGTCCCTTAGCGTTTGGCGAATCATTTGAGATAATAATCATTACCAAAAGGACGGCAGGCCATTTTTCTGCTACCTAAAAGAGAGTCAAAGAAGAAATCCCTTGACAACCCTTTTGAGCCTAAAAAATTCATTCCTTGATTAACCCGTTGAAGGATCACACTCACACTGTGGCAGTTTTTAAAAGATTGGTCCCAATTGAAGTTCAAATGAAATTGAAGTCAAGATTCATTTATAAAAGGAAAAGTGAAAGTTGCAGTAAAAGAAGATTAAAAAGGAAAGAAAAAAGGAAAGCGGAAGGAAGAAGAAAGAAAAATAAGGGACATGACTCATATGTGATCTTTGACTCGCAAATACCTGTGATAAGATTGATAAATTTTGAGCCTTATTCAAATCTTTCTTTCATTAACCTATACCTTTAGCCTACATTACGGTCCAAATGAAAATCCTGACCAGATTGGTATACATTGTTGTCCCAAATGATTTGTCAGACTCAATATTGAGTCTGAACTACGTAATAACCTGATCCTGAAAAGTACTTAGGTAGCTTGTTTAAATAACAAGTTCGGTCAATATCTTACAAAGCGCCTCAACTCAAACTGGGGGCATAAAACATCATTTGAGGTGGGATTTTTGAGCCTTAGTTTCCCTTTTATTTTGAAAGCCTACATCCCTAAGCCTATGTTTCATCCCGAGTCTTAAAGACCATATGGAGATCAAAACATGGGTTGATGAAACTGGGGCAGTTGAAGAGAAAGACAGTCGTTTAGGCTGGGAAATCAACGTTATATGACTTTTGAATACTGGTATGAATTCTCCCCTATGATAGCATCAAAACATGGTAAAACATTTATTTTGTGGAGATGACCTTTTGATTTAGCAAGTTGATGTCATAGTTGCATAATCATTCCTCGTTCCACAAAAAAAAAAAAAAAAAAAACCCTTCTTACTCTTTAGAGCTTTAAAAGATGATGGATAGTCAAAGAGTTTCAAAATCACCAGTAATTTCGATGAAGAAGATACCTATGGAGAAAGAGCAGCCTAATTGGGGCAAATGTTGTGCCAGTTTCAAAGATCTACTTATTCAATAAGAATCCAACAATAGAGTCAAGATCAGCGGCAAATAAATTTAATTGGGACTAATTTCGAGTTGAGTTTTAGTGGGACCCATTCGAGCGCTTTCTTATCAAATTGGAATATGAAATCAAGGTCAATATCAGCTATAGATCCATTCAACTGGGGCAGATTTTGTGATTTTCATGTGAGCTTGGTCAATCATTTCCATGACCGGATGAATCAAGAAGATTGAGCTCAGTTACAAATCCATTTAAATGCGGCAAGATCACAAGCGCATTGGGAGAAAAGATTCATGCATTGTCATGCATTACCTAAATTTCATGCATTGACATACATTTTATGCATTACCCAAATTTCATGCATTGTCATGCATTTTATGCATTACCTACCTTTCATGCATTATCATGCATTTCATGCACTGCGATGCATTTCATACATTACCCTTCATATCATGCATTGTCATACATTTCATGCATTACCATATATTTCATGCATTACCATACTTTTTATGCATCTTTACACGATTCATGCATTGCCATGCTTGTCATACATCATCATGCATTGCCATGCATTTCATGCATTACCCTATATATCATGCATTGTCATGTATTTCATGCATCACCTTACATTTTATGCATTACCATACATTTCACGCATTACCATACATTTCATGCATCATGATGCATTTCATGCATTGGACAAAAAATAAAAAAATAATAAAAAATGAAAAATCACAAGTTAGCAGCATGCATATCAATAGCAACATATCACTACATTCTAGCATCATAAGTTATCAACATGCATACATATAGCAACATATCATTGCATTCTAGCATCACAAGCAGCAATAAAGCACCCTTCATACTTGTCTTGTTGAATAAACTTTCAAATGATCATTTGACATCTTTGATTAAGAGGTTCCTGCTATGCTAATATCTGAGCTAGGGTAGCTGACCCCAAGCGCACATTGATTTACTTGGAAACTGGGGCAGCTGACCCAAACACACATTGATTTATTTTGAAACCGGGGCAACAGATCCCAAAGACAAGAGAAGTCATTCATTGACATTCAGACCTTACCCCAAGTGCATTTTCCAAATAGAGTAACCACTTTCCAAACTTTGCTTTCACACCCTGTTACCCGGTTGAGGTGGCTCGGATCATCGTATCAGCTACAGCTCGGATTCTTACATTCGAAGCAAGCCATCATTGTGTCCCATGGCTCGGATCATCGCATCCCTACGGCTTGGATTCTTACATTCGAAGTAAGCCATCATTGTGTCCTGTGGCTCAGATCACCGTATCCCTACGGCTCGGATTCTTACATTCGAAGCAAGTCATCATTGTGTCTTATGGCTCGGATCATCGTATCCTCTACGGCTCAGATTCTTACATTCAAAGCAAGCCGTCATTGTGTCCCATGACTCGGATCATCGTATCCCTATGGCTCGGATTCTTACATTCAAAGCAAACCATCATTGTGTCCCATGGCTCGGATAATCGTATCCCTACGGCTCGGATTCTTACATTCAAAGCAAGCCATCATTGTGTCCCATGGCTCTGATCATCGCATCCCTACGGCTCGAATTCTTACATTCGAAGCAAGCCATCATTGTGTCCCATGGCTCGTATCATCGTATCCCTACGGTTCGAATTCTTACATTCGAAGCAAGCCATCATTGTGTCCCATGGCTCGGATCACCGTATCTCTAAGGCTCGGATTCTTACATTCGAAGCAAGCCATCATTGTGTCCCATGGTTCAGATCATCGCATCCCTACGGCTCAGATTCTTACATTCGAAGCAAGCCATCATTGTGTCCTATGGCTCGGATCATCATATCCCTACGACTCGGATTCTTACATTCGAAGCAAGCCATCATTATGTCCCATGGCTCAGATCACCGTATCCCTACGACTCAGATTCTTACATTTGAAGCAAGTCATTATTGTGTCCCATGGCTTGGATCATCGTATCCCTACGACTCGGATTCTTACATTCGAAGCAAGCCATCATTGTGTCCTATGGCTTGGAGCATCGTATGCCTACGACTCAAATTCTTACATTCAAAGCAAGCTATCATTGTGTCCTATGGCTTGGATCACCGTATCCCTACGACTCGGATTTTTATATTCAAAGTAAGTCATCATTGTGTCCCATGGCTTGGATCATCATATCCCTACGACTTGGATTCTTACATTCGAAGCAAGTCATCATTGTGTCCCATGGCTTGGATCATCGTATCCCTATTACTCGGATTCTTACATTCGAAGCAAGCCATCATTGTGTCCCATGGCTCGGGTCATCGTATCCCTATGGCTCCAATTCTTACATTCGAAGCAAGCCATCATTGTGTCCCATGACTAGGATCATCGTATCCCTATGGCTCAGATTCTTACATTTGAAGCAAGCCATCATTGTGTCCCATGGCTCGGATCATCGTGTCCCTACGGCTCGGATTCTTACATTCAAAGCTAGTTATCATTGTGTCCTATGGCTCGAATCATCATATCCCTATGGCTCGGATTCTTACATTCGAAGCAAGCCATCATTGTGTCCCATGGCTCGGATCATCGTATCCGCTACGGCTCGGATTCTTGCATTCGAAGCAAGCCATCATTGCATCCCATGGCTCAGATCATCGTATCCATATGGCTCGGATTCTTACATTTGAAGCAAGCCATCATTGTGTCCCATGGCTCGGATCATCGTATCCCTACGACTCGGATTCTTACATTCGCAGCAAGCCATCCCTATGTACCTCAACCTAGATTCTTACATTCAGTGCAAGTCGTCCCTGGTTGGCAAAAATAAACAACTCTTGATTAACTTGAAAAGCCATAGGGAGTTGAATAACTTGGCTAAAATAAGTGCCTTTTATCTTTGCAGGCTTGTTGCTACAAAAAAACATAGGAGAGTCTCTACCGTTACTATAACGACCTGCTTAATTAATCGATTTTCTTTTTTTTTTCCCACTGTAATAATTATCATATTCTGATACCATAACATTATCTTAAGCAGCGAGAAGCATAATCATATAAACAAAACCTAGACTATTACATACAATGCCAGAACCAAAACCAGAGTGCTGAAATGTTTTCCAAAATATACAAAGATAATTATATCCCCAAAAAATTGCCCTCAACTAGCTAGGGTAATACAAAAATGCTCCCAAAAATGATACTCACTCTCTGTCAAGACACTACTGAAGTCCTTCTATTTGCGAGCCTGATCTGCTCGCCTACCTGGATCACTTGAAAAATATATCAACACTGGGATGAGCCAACGCTCAGTAAGAGATAATATGCTATTACTAGCGTGTGGCAAATGAGCTACTACATATCATGAAATCTGTTTCATATAAAAATGAATAACTTGGTATAAAAGTACAGTACAAATAATAAAACACACCATCCCTTTTCCCTATTGATTAACATATCAGTATTATGGTTATAATTCAAAATACTTCTAGTGTAAATAGTAGGATCCCTATTTCTGTAAATCAATACGTAAGTAATAGTAACTGAAACTATTCCTTATGGCTATCTGTGTCATGACATGCCCCTTATGACGAGGTTGTGCGGCCCGTAGGCTAGATTTACCCTAATTGGCTAACTAGGAATAAATTACTAAACTCTGTTAGTCGACCTGCCCACCTCAACCCATATCTGGATGGGGAGCCTAACCTCTTCAAGGGCCTAGGTGGTCGACCGTACCACGTATATCTGAATAGGTGGTTGCACTCATATAGTAACATATATCTGTAGCAACGGTACTGTGCTCTGTAGCTGCAAGTCCAACAGGGTCTAATATCGTATAATATATTTTTATATACATGTCTATCTGATTTACCATGATTCTGAAGTACTGAAATAACCATGATACCGTATAACGTACTGAAATCTGAATAATCATAACATGGAACTGCATATTCGTAATACTAGAATTCGTATTATCGTGGTACTGAAATTCATAAGATCATGGTACTAAAATATCATAAAATCATGGTATTGGAATCTGTATAATCATAGTACTGAAATGCGTATAATCATAATATTGAAATTCGTAAAATCATGAAACTAAATTCATAAACATATCCCCGTACCATATACATAATCATAAGCCACACCATACTAAAATACATAATTTTCGTAAATACATACACTGTATAATATTTGAGATTTTCTTAGCATAGCATATTTCCCTTAATTCTGAAAAGCCCCTACTGTACTTTAGCCCGATACCCGCAGGGCCTCCTATAAAATACCCTGAAACCAACATTTTCCAGAACTAAATATCAGTATTTTTCTGCCTATATCATTTCCTATAACTACCACAAGGCCAAAAGGAGACTAAAAGGTCTTACCCTGAATTTGAGATGATTTTCAACTCCGATTTCCTGACGATCCGCTCTGGTAGGTGCGTGGAGAACTCCTCCAGGAGCGTCGTGGTAGCCTCGGATCGTCAATCCGGCAACTGGTGGGGCCGAAAATGAAGAGAGAAGGGAGAGAGAGTCGTAGGAGAAAGAGAGAGCGGCGAGAGAAATGAAATTATCCTAGTTTTTCCTCCTTATATACTACCGGATTCGTCGACGAGACGCGTCACCTCGTCGACGAGTCCTTCACAAAATTCATCGACGAAGCCCTGTATTTGTCGACGAAATTCAAACCGCCCCAGACCCTCTCTCGGTATTTTCTCATCGACGAAGCCCTATGTTCGTCGACGAAATTCTGAAGACCTTCGTCGACGAAACCTTGTGTTCGTCGACGAAGTCTACGGCCTCCTTCTGTTTCTGTATCTATTTTCTCTCCCTCTTATTATTAAAAAACTATTATTCTTCGGGTCACTATAGTTACATTGAAGCAACAAAGCCTACAAAGAGGGGCAGTTGTAGACACCCTATTTTTGCCCTAGCCAAATAGAACAAAGGATCCCTCCTTATTATATTATTATTATTATTATTATTACCTTTTTTATTATTATTATTATTTTATTATCACTATTATTTTATCATTATTATTGTTACTATTATTATGACTTTTATTGTTGTTATTTACATTATTATTATTATTTATTATTTTCCTATATTGTTATTAGTAATTTATTATTATTACTATTATTTTATTTTTATTATTATTATTATTATTATTATTATTATTATTACTTTTGTTATTATTATTATTATTTTATTATTTTTTTGCTATTTTTATCAGTTTTATTATTTCTACATTATTATTAGTTTACTATTTCTAGTATTATCATCATCATCATTATTATTATTATTATTATTATTATTATTATTATTATTATTATTATTATTATTATTACTATCATTATTATTTTTACCACTATTATTTTCATCATTATTATTATTATTATTATTTATCATTTTTATCCTTATTATCCAATTACACAGAATGTGAGTTTTAATGTTTGTGTGGCCTGAGTAGATATTTACATGAAATAGAAAATATATAACTTCATCCAACATATCATGATTTACAGTATATATAGATATAGATAAATATAAACAGATATTTATCAAACAAGTATTACAGATTTTATTCAGATTAGAATGTTACAGTAATTACAGAATGTCATGTTTCCTAATACCATAAAACTCAGATTATATAGATTATACAGAAAGATATACAGTTATAACAATCAAATGCTACAATTACGTTATTCAGATATACAGTATTTCCAGTACAGAATTATAGTGTTATGATTATTTTGGAAACATGATGAAAAACAGTAAGGTAATTATACTAATATATATATAGTATCAGATCCTTGAGAAAATATTACAGACAGGTATAGTTATTAGAGCACGGTACCATTGCTATTTACAGAATAGAGTGCAGCCACATATCTTAGATAGTGTGTGGGTACTGTCAACCGTGCCCGGAGTGGATACAGCTCCCCAGTTTCTAGGTTGAGGGGGCTCGGTTTGACTAGGTAGCAGTCCAGTTCTGTGCCTAAGAGAGGATGCAGTTTGGCCAGACTGAGGAAGGGTAGAATACAATGACTTACCTGGTGGGCTAATTTGAGTTAAGTCCCGCCTACGGGCCGCCCAACCCTATCATGAGGGGTCAAATCATGACATACAAATTTTCAGGGAAAAAGCACAATTATGTATACGTATATAGTTTTACAGCATTTGATAATATAGTATGATATTAGAAGTATGAATAGTATAAAAATTCAGATGATATAGTTATATTTTTAAACTGCGACAAATGTAAGATATATTTTTTACTGATTTATGAGCTTATACAGTTTCAGATGTTATTGTAATAGTTATACAACTTGGTCACCACACACTAGTAATAGCATATTTTCACTTACTGAGCTTCGACTCATCCCATTACTTTCACATTTTTCAGGTGAACCAGCTAGGCGAGTAGAACAGACTCGCGGGTAAAGTGACCCATTGATTGATTGCCCTGTGTATAGGGTAAATGTGAGCAGAGGATTGTGTTTTTGGGATGATAATACTGTTGTGAGATGTGAAAATGTAACTGTTAACTGAGAAATACTGGATTCTGGTATTGTATGTATACATGGTTGTATGATTTTTATGTTGTCTACTGCTTAGGTGTAATGACCCAAAAAAAAATAATTATTATTATTATTATAATTATTATTAAAAAAATTAATAAAAAATTATTATTATTTTTAATTAATTAATTATTATTAAGAAAATTAATTAAATTAAGAAATTTGAGGATTTTAGATATATATATATATATATATATATATATATATATATATATATATATATATATATATATATACCACTCCTCTTCTTTCTACGATTTCGGGGCAGATTCTCACCCAATTGAAAATCTGAAAATACCACCGAACTCCATTCTCTACCACCGACATATCTACCGAAGTGGATTTGTCGTAGGAGTAGCGTGGGCATATCTCCTGGGGTAAGCCAAATTCTCATTCTTATCTCAATTTTTCCTAAATTTTAAGCCAAATGAGTGATCGGACACCACCACGAGAATCTAGGGATGATTCTCTACAAATCTAACGAAGCGAATTTCTCGTGAGGTCGTTGTGGAAATAGACGCAAAACTAGGATAAATGGGTTATTTAGAAATTAATTAGTATTTAATTATTGTAAATTAGGAAATATTAAAATAATATTTTATTGGGGTTGATATGATTGAATCAGGGTTTGGGTGAGCGCCGCGGGTATAAGTTTGGGAGCCCTGCAGGCGTGATTTAGGGAATCGGGTAAGGGGGAATAAAATTATATCAATATTTTATTAAAGTGAACTAGTTATTTACGAGCATATGAAATTTATTATTTATCTATATGATTTTCAGAATAGTCTGATTACTGGAAAAATGATGATTTTGGTTTCAGGTTATATTTGGGGATAATTGCATATGATATTAAATTCGTGTGACATGAGAGTAATTTTTCCTAATAAATTGAATATGAATTTCTATGGTATTTGGGCTTGCATGAGGGGTTGTTTAAAATGATTATGACATGATGAATGAATTTTTATGTTTGACTCCTGTGTGGGAATGTATTGATATGTTGGAAACCTGTGTAATAATGCATTGATGTGTTTGTGTGAACTAACTAGTGTGGTTATTCGTATGCATCTCAATATAACGTTGGCATGAGGAGGTTGTTATATTACCTAGATATAAATCATGATATGACGTTGGCAGGTCAAGGAGTTTGTCATATTGTCATTTATATGGGATAGGACATTGGCAAGTCGAGGAGCTTGCTTGTTCTACTGATGTATGACGGGTAGGTCATGGGGATTGGATACTGGTGAATAGTAGTGCCTGTGTGGGCCACGTTATATCCTGTGGGGATAATGACACTTATGTGGGCCATGTTATGTATCCTGTGTGGGTAGTGGTGTATGTGTGGGCCACGTTATATCCTGTGTGGATAGTGGCACCTGTGTGGGCCATGTTATGTATCCTGTGTGGGTAGTGGTGCCTGTGTGGGCCACGTGTAGATAAAAAGTGCGTAGGTGCCTGTGTGGGTCACGTACCGACATGTACGTAGTTGCTCAATGTGGGCCACGTACTAAGGACAATTGAAGACGAAGTATAAGTTGCGTGATTCTTGTGTGGATGTGCGGTGCATGTGAATTTAATTATAGCATAAAAATAATGGTATAACATATTGTGAATGCATGTGTGTGCATGCGGCGAGGTAAACATACCACCGGGAGCTTGTGGAGAAAGGCGAGTGCTCTGCTAGGTAGTTTCTTGGTATCAGTGTAAAGGGATGCTACTTGTATGGGCGGGTAGACATCCCGATCCTTGGAAACCTTCGACTTTAAAATAATAAAGATGTGTGTACTGGCGGCGAGGTAATACTTCACCTGAGGGCTTACTGAGTAAGGTGAGTGATCTGGTAGGTAGTTTTTAGTACCAGAGCAGAGGGAAGTTACTTGTATGAGCGGGTAATCTTCCCTATCCTTGGGGACTTTCGTCTGCATAAAAATTATGTACTTGTGTATATTGGATGTGTGTATGACATTAGATGTGAGGAATGTTATTAATGGTACATTTTCGCAATTGTTGTTGATGTTATATGAGAAGCAGTTTATTTTGATATGTAAATATTAAAACTCATTAGTCACACACTGTTATAATTTATTCCACCATTACTGAGAAATGTCTCACCCTAGTGGATTAACAATTTTTTAGGTTCTTCTGGAGATCGGATTTGAAGACCTAGGCTAGGACTGTTTTTGCTGGGTTTTTTTTGGGGTATTGTGAGATACTGGTATATATATATACAAATATATATATTTGTACTGGGCTATGTTTTAAATGCTAGTTGTGGATATGGGTATCTGGATGTTGCAGTGTTCGTTTTTGGGTTGTTATATAGAACTCTAGTATTTATTTGAGGTTATTTATTTATGTTCCGCTGCGAGCATATTAATTATGGTTTCAGACCCAGGTGGTTGGAACACGTGGCACCCGAGCCCCACTTGGCGGGTTTCGAGGTGTCACATTAGGTATGTCCATTACGCACAGGAATATCTCAGTGTCGTTTGAGGCCCGAGATGCTCTAGCAGGGGTATCAAGGTAAAAGAAAAATGGTATAACTTTTGGGTCATTACAACATAGTTGTTTCATATTTCAAAGTAATATTTGACATGATAATATTTTCTTGATTTCTCACATAACATGCATAATTAGGGCATCTGGCCGACTGTAAATCATGACATCTGCGCCGGCTATAAATCATGACATCTACACCGACTATATCATAACATACTGAACATGAAATTTCTGCATTGTTTAACATAATATTCTCAACCGTAGTTCCTGTACTATTATTATGATTTTTTTGAAAACTGTCGTAACATGCTTATTATGGAAAAATCATATTAATCTAATATAACATAATTTTCATGGAAATTTGTACTCACCACACAACTGTGAGTAATACTCTAAACATAAAATCTGATCTGAAATCATATTTTTTGATAAAATGTATTAAATCTATTTTTCTATTCAACTGCAGTATTCTCAAACATTACATTATAACATACGTAATTTTTGAAAATAAATGTTGTATATTAATGAATAATTTCATGAAAATGTTGACTTAATTTATCCCCTTACCTGGCTTATTGAGAAGCCCACAAATCTAACTCAACCTACTCTTGTGTATTCCCAACTCAACACCCTGAAATTTACATTTCTCCAACAAAACAACAAACACCAGTATACCTTCCAACACATTCCTCACAGTCCAGAAATACCCAATAATTTATACAATTTAAAATAACCAACTTACCTAGTTTTTGGGATGGTACCTAAATGCTCCAAATCAAAATTCTGATCCGGCAATGTTGTAAAGAATCTTCCCAAGAGTAACGTGGCAGCTTCCGATTATCAAACTAGCAAGAATCGAAGTTGTAATTGAAGAGAGAAGGTGAGAGAGATGAGTTTTAGAGAGAGAGAGAGAGGGAGGATTTGCATGTAGTTGCTTGCTGGAAATGTGATTTGAGCGTATTTATAGAGTGTTGTCCACGTGGCCTCATCAATGAGCCACGTCACCTTGTCAACGAGTCCAAGAAGGAAGTTCGTCGACAAAGGCTATGGGTTTGTCGACGAGCCCGCATGTCCTTAAACCTGCTCTCGATTTCTCTTCATTGGCGAGACACGTGTCCTTCTTGACGTTCCCAAGAAGGCCACTCATTGACTAATGTTCTGCGTTCGTCGACGAGATCATGCTGAGCCCCCTTGGAAACTCATTTTTCTCACTTTTCCTTTGTTATTTAATTGCTATAATTCTCTGGGTCTCTACACAATCCATGACCAAACCACCAATGTTCAATAGCTCCAACTACCTAGCATGAAAAAAAATCAAATGATGATCTTCATTCAGTCACATGATCTTCAAATGTGGCAGGTCGTTACAAAAGGAGACTACATCTTCAAAAATGAGGAAGGGAAACTGAAAGAAATAGAAAAATGTCTAACACTGAAATGAGGTTAGTACAACTGAATTTTAAAACCAAGAACTGTCTTTATTGTGCTTTGAGTTATGATGAATATAATTGTATTTGTGGATGTGAAACCACAAAAGAAATTTGGGATAAGCTTGAAGTCACATATGAAGGTGCATCCCAAGTTAAGAAGTCCTAAATATATATTAGTTAATGAGTATGAAATTTCAGTCACATTCATGTTCACTCAGTTCACACACATCACGAATGGTTTAAAAACACTCGGTAGAACTTATTCTATGGAGGATAATATACAAAAAGTTCTTCAATCTTTACCCAAGTCATGGCACGCTAAATCAACCATTGTTGAGGAAGAAAAGGATCTAACCCAAGACATGCTTGATGAGCTAATTGGGTCACTTATGACCTATGAAATTAAGAAAAACATGACTTGAGATCCTAAGAAGCCTAGGAAGGATAGAGGTATTGCATTAAAATCATCTAGTTCAAAATATTAAAAAAAAAAATTGTTAGAAGATGATGAGGATGGTGAGGATGCTATAGAATCACTCACAAGAAAATTTGGAAAACTCCTAGTAAAAGGACCACAGTTTAGTAAGCAAACTTGAAAAGAGGAAACAAGAAAGAATGATGGCATTACGTGCTACAATTGCGAAAAGGTTGGGCATATCATAACTAATTGTCCCTTGATAAAACACAAAGGGAAATTTCAAAAAGAAGATTATAATGTCATGAATGCTACTATTTGGGATAAAATCGATGGATTATCCACCGATGATGAAATAAAGAAAGAAGCATATTCTTGTTTCATGGCAGACGAACAAGAAGAGGAAGTAAGTTCAGATGATGATGATTATTTTCCTTCATATGATAAACTAAGAGATAATTGTAGAAAACTTTATGATGAGTTAGTATTGGTTAAAATAAAAAATAAAAATCTTATTATAAATACTCAAAAGGAGCATGAAATTTTAAAAGTAAAAATGAAAAATTTGGAAGATAAATTTTCAAAATGCAAACAAAATGAACCTTGTCCTTGTTCCATCTTGAAAGAAGAAAATAGGTCCTTGAAAAGGGAAAATGAAGAGCTTGTTGAAAATGCTCAAAAAGACCATAAAGTTTTCAAGTTGAAATAGGAAATTTGAAAAATCAAATAAAAAATATTTTAAAAGAAAATACTCTCTTGAAAAAGAAAGTTGAAGATTATGGAAAAACTTTTAACAAATTTACAAAAGGAAAAAAAAAACTCAAAGAAATTTTTGGGAGTTAAAAGAAAGAATTTTTACAAAAAGAATTTTAAATTCTCTTATAAATCACATAGTTATGCCTCATCAAGCAAAAATAGTGCAAATAAATCAAAACCCTTACACACAAACAAAATTTGTTTATATTGTGAGAGAAAGGGTCACATATGATATTCTTGCCCTTTTAGAGGTGCTAGAGGCAAAGAAAAGAACCTAGATTGGGTAGTTAAGAAAACCGACCCTTTGGGACCCGAGGAAGAATGAGTACCAAAAAGAATTACATGATTTTTTAAATATTACTTCCTTAGGACCTATAATTAGGAAATAGGATTTAAGTAGACCATACCTAGACAAAAAGAAATAAGTGTTGACTAAATGCATTTATATTGTGCTAAATTAGAGACACTTATTAAAATTTTTGTGGATAGAGCTCAAAATGTAAAAACTTAGTTTACGCATTATAACCGTTTGATTTCTTTACCGAGAACTTTAAAAGATCAAGTCAATATTGATGAGTTCAAATGTCAAAACCAATATGATCTCTTAATTGTATATCTCCTTGTTAATTGGTTAAATTTTTTATATGAAAGTATTGGCCATAGTTTATGGGATGAAATAGCATGTACACCCTCACAAGATCTTTATTCAAAGCTTGTTCTTTAGGAATAGATTTTTGGGTGAAAATAGAAACCATGTTATTCTGATATGAATAACTAATAGTGTTGAACAAAGGTTCAAAAGCATGCTATAGTAAGTAAATTCATCTCTTATGGACAAGAGATGTCTTCCTTAGTTACATAATCTATTTTTGATGATATATGCTTAAATTTGGAGACATAGTAAGAATATTTAAAACAGCGCATAACTTATCCCATACATGAAGTTGAGTTTTTGGGAGAGTATTTCATGACATCATGGTACTACATCCATCCAATCCTTAACTCACTTGAATCAAGTTAAGTATCGCTTTGAGAATCAAATATGAAAATATAATGGTTATGTCTCAAAATTGGATCAATAACTCAAAGCAATAAGGGTTCTCTAAATGAAAATTCATTCTTACCTAAGAAAACCACACTCAACCATGGGCATCAATATCTTGTGTAATGCAATTTGTTGTCAAGCATTCACCAACTTATGGTTGATTCAAAAAGAATAAATTTTTCTTCTTATACTCTCATTTATCCATTGTTGAAAATATCCTTTGTATAAGAGCATTTTTCCTTACTCCATTTAAAAGCTCTCAACGTTTGATCAATCAATTAGAGATTTATAAATTATCATTAATTTTTCGTAAATAAGGAAGCCAATCTAGGCATTTCGGATGTTTGGGTTCAACACATACTCGCCTCACCAACATGAAAACTTGCCTTAAAATGCTTTTAGGTCATTTTAAGCTAAATGAATAGTACCTCTCTTTTTTATGATGATCAAAGGAGAAGTTTTGTGGTGTTTGGTAGGGGTGAGCATAATTCGGTGAAAACCGAATTAACCTAATTAATCGGCCGAAATTGGTCGGTTCGGTTCGGGTAAAAAACTTGGTTCGGTCGGTTCGGTTGGGATTTTACAAAAGTTCAGTTAATCGGTTTCAGTTCGGTTAACAACAAAAAATAATTCGGTTAACCGATTAACCGAATTATTAATTAATTAAATTTTAAGTATAAATTATGAATATAATTGTTTTTTATTATGAACATGGATATACCTTGTGGAAATTAATGTTGTCGTCGAAGGGGATGTTGACGCCGACAATAATTTTTTTCAGCGAACTTTTTTTTATCTTTTTTATTTTCAACGTTTCAATAATAACAAAAACATCGCCTTCTTTTTTATTTCCACTTGATTTGTGAAGACCTAGAATATATAAATAAATAAAAATTATTGCACCTCAAAATAAATAAGCCTATGTGATAGAGTAAATGCATTGACACAATTATTCAAATAAATTAGTTATGAAATTTTTATTTAATGTATAATTAAATAAATTCGGTTAAAATTGGTTAACCGAATTACCCAAATTGGTAATTCGATCGGGTTCAGTTCGGTGTGATTCAGTAGTTCAGTCGTTCGGTTAACAGTATTATTTAACCAAATTTTTCGGTTAATTCGTTTAATTACCCGAATTTGGCCGAACCGACCGTTTGCTCACCCCTTGTGTTTGGTACATGGGGGAGAAGTCTATTATAGATTGGTGTATTAAGTATAAATATGATGAAAGTTCAGTTTGCTTATTGTTTTATCTTAAATGAACTTTCCATTCATGTAGTGCATGTTATAGCTCCAATGGACATGACATATCTAGTTAAATGATTTAAATTGTGCCACAAGTGCATATAGTAAGAAGGAGCAAAATTTATATCTTATTCAAATCATATGCATAAATTAAGGGGGAACTTTCAATAATATCATGTAAGAACACCAATGGTTTGCCATCATAAAAAAGGAGAAGATTGTTAGCCTTGGTGGCTACCTGATCTTAATTGTCATATTTTGATGATAACAATCCATTAGTGGTTTTAGGTAAACTAATCTTTACATATCAAACTATGATAAGTATAAACTCCAGTGCAAATATTGAGTAAAATTTTAATAGGTTAGACATCATAAAAAAGAAGTAGATTGTTAGTCTTAGTGGCTATATACTATATTTAATATGTTTTGATGATATTAACATATTTGTAATTCCAAGTGTATCATATCTTTGCAGATCATGTCAAGTACAGGTACAAGTGACAAATACATGAAGGTACTGAATCAAAGGTAAGGATTGGACCGAGTAGATGTTCGAGTAATAAAGATCAAGATGACACTCACTCGGAAGAACTCAAGCACATCCAAGGAAGCTAATGTAGAATCATACATAATGGGGAGTGTTTGAGGTAGTTAGTGTCGGCCTGACCATAAGGCCATTAAGCAGTTTGCCTAGGGGGACCCCAATTTTTTTTTTAATATTAACATTATTTATGATGTCATCTCTTCCCATACTTTGATTTTCCCACTATCTCAAAAGTTGGGGCCCCCAATTTTTTTTAATGTTAACATTGTTTATGATGTCATCTCTTCCCATACATTAACTTTTCCACTGTTTCAAAAGTAAATGAAATTGTATTTTGAAAAGTAAAGTAAATGTAATTTAATTTTTTCTTTTTCAAGTCTCAATGTAATCTTGAATATAAAACTTTAATTAGTGATTTTGCATCTCAAAAAGTTTGAAAAATTAATTTTAAATAAAAATAAAAATTAAACAAAATATTAAGGGTCCCTAATTAAATAATTCGCCTAGGACCCCATATTGTGAAGAGCCAGCCCTGGAGATAGTGTTTATTGTAACTCTTGCAGTTCTGTTTCACACATGTTTACTGAGTAAGAGTTGAGCAAATGCATGTACATATTAGTTCATAAGAGTATATAAGATATCACTTAAATGAAAAATAAGTTTTTCATTGCTTCATACTTAAGATTTTTCAAAGGCAAAATCATGACTTATTTGAAAATATCATATACTCAACTTTGATTAAAATATGACATAAGAGTATATAGGATATCACTAAATCATAATTTCAGTACTTATGAGTTTTCAAAGTAAAAACAAGAGTTTTATAAAAACATCCTTTACTCAAATATATTTTTGTATGAGACAAATTTTAAATCAAATTAGTGTTATAATCTTTTACAAACTTGATCCTAATTGGGTTTAAAACCTCAGTTATACACCTATCAAATTTCTTGAACACCTTTTGGTATTTGGGGCATAACTTTTACTAGAAATATCCAAAAGGGCAATCTTGGTACCTATGGAAAGTTAAGAAAAAATCAAACAACTTTCATGTTGATGATTTTTTTATGATTTGGGTAATTAGTCGACGATTCATTGTAATTAATCGATGATTTCAGGCAGAATGTAGCCCAGCTGAAATAATCGACTAATTGGGATAATTAGTCGACGAATTGGGTGAATTAGTTGACGAATTAGGTCAAATAGTCGACAATTTGCGTCGGGATTCAGTCCTAAATGGCTATAAACGGCTAGTTTTCAAAGAAAACAATTATTGTACATACCCAACGGCCATAAAACGGCTAATACTCTATTTTACCTATAAATACAAGCCCAAAGACTTTTTTTAAACATTGATTTTAGTCATTATACATTATCCCCAAGCACACTTCATTTTAGTTCATTATCTTTGTGCTCAACTTCTCTCTTGCTCTTTATTCTAGTTGTGAATCATTACTTGGATAGATTTGTGTGAGGTTTGATTGTATTTATTATCAGCCCATTCAAGGAGCATTATTGTTGTAAATCATTTGCATCCTCAAGTTACAAAAGGGATTGGTTCTCATGTGAAAGTTCTTGGTGAACCTTGTGACTCTTGGTGAGCGTTAAGGGATTTGTTCCCAGGTTGTAGAGGCTTCTCCGCTGGTGAAGGAGTTTATAGTAGATTGTAGAATCCTTGAGTGTGTCTTAAGGCGTGGACGTAGGCTGGGTGCCGAACTATGTTAAAACATCGGTGTTAAACTTCTTTTCCCTATACTCTTTATTTTATGTCTTGTACATGATTTATATTTTATATATTGTGATATAATTGCTTGTATTTTGCCAAAATTTATATTTTGTAGAAAAAAGTGAAAATACACGAAATAGTCCATTCACCCCCCCCCCCCCTCTAGACTCTACTCTTGGGCCAATAAATCAGTTAGTTTAATCAATGGACATTACCTCCTTTTCATTTATCCATTGATGCCTTTTCATTTTTTGGTCTTACATATGTCAATGTTGAGATTAATGTCGGGGTCTCTTTTAGGTTATATCAATTGCCCCTTAATTTTTGAGCCTTAAAGTTACCATTTTAGCTTGAGAGTATATTGCATTTAAGGATCTTTTGGAACCTTTTATGCACAAAGTGATTTTTAGAAAAAAGTATTAAATTTAATAGCTATTGAACTATAAAAGTTATAAAAGTATTGAAAGTTATTTGTGGTATTTTATTGTATTTAAAATAAGTGGTATTTGAGTACTTATTTTTATTATAGAGTACTATATAATTATTTTTAAACATATTTTAAATTATAAATATTAATATTTTAAATTAATTTTTTTATTAATTCATTATTTTGATGATTTAAAATTAAATTTTAAATATTTTTATTAAAAAATAATATAAGATTATTATTTTTAATTAATAATAGTCATATTGTTAATGTATATTTATAACATATTACTATCATACAAATTAAGATAAAAATGACATTATTAATTAAATTTAAAATTTTAATTTATTAGTTAATTTAAATTAATAAATTGTTATTGCTCAATCTAGAATTAAAATATAATAACTAATATGTATTTTTAAATAGATTATAAATAAAAATATTATTTTAGTTAATGTAAAACATTAAAATTTTAATTAGAAAATTATACATTACTGTACATTTATAACATATGATTATCACATTAATTTATGTTAAAAATAGTAATAATAACTAAATTAAAATATTTAGTTTATTTAATGAAAATTTAATTTTATAGATGGTTTCTTTTTATTCATTTAGAATTTAATTATATGTTATTAATAATTAACAGGTTATAATGCATAATAAAATAACAGATGATTAATTTTTAGTTAATAATTTACTTAATAATTATGTTAATTATTATTTTATTAATATTTAAATATTTTTTTATTAAGTAAAAATAATATAATTATTTTTTGATTAACAATAATCTTATTCTTTGTTTATATTATAATTATTTTTTGATTAACAATAATCTTATTCTTTGTTTATATTTCTAACATATGATTATCATATTTGTAGTAACTTAGGAAAAAAATAAAATAAAATAAAAATAAAAAATAATTATTCATCAATTAATAAATTAAATATTATTAAATTAAATTAATTAAATAAATGATATGATGGATATATAACTATACATATAAATATATGAATTAAGTAATGTGTGTATATAGATTTATATATATATATATATATATATATAATATTAATATAATATATATTAAAGTAAAGTAATTGAAGTTTCATAAAGAAGCTTCATGATTTCTTTTGATCCTGAGACCTTCCCCCCCTAACTCATTCTCTGTTCTCTCTCTCTCTCCTCAATTTTCTCGGTCAAAAGTACATCGATCGAAAGACAGAAAATATCCTTGGGTTTCAAATTCGACCACCAACATTTTAATCAGAGTGGATGTGTCGTAAGAGCGTCGTAGGCACCACTCTTAGGATAAGGTAAGAGAAATAAATTATGTCAGAAATTTTTATAATTTAACCGATTAAATTGTAATATGGGATTACAAGAATTATATACGCATTTTTCTGAATATTCTGGCATATGGAAATTGAATTTTTGATTATTATTTTTATTATGAGCTAATTAAATTGGCGTTTGTGAGCCTAGGAATTTTATAATAATTGTTATTTTAAAGTTTAATCGATTGATTTAAACTATTTGATTTCTAGATTATTGTAGTAAATTTTCTGAATGATTTGACTGGTTAAAATTATTGGTTTAGTTTATTATACGTATTTTGTAAAGAATTAAAGTAGGTAGGGTTGGTTATCTTCGTTTTTCCTTTAAATACATATCTTGAGTTAAATAAATGGTGGAGATAATTAAACCTGTATTTTCGATAAAATAGATATTAGGTATAAAATGCCTTGTTTTCCAATAGTTTATATAATTATAAGAAACACTCAAATCATATGGCATGAGAAAAAATTTTATTGCTTAATTAAAGTTATGAGTTTATGGTTTGATATAATGATATACTGGAAACGTGTTGATAATATATTATTTTCTAGAATGGTTGAAAAGAATGCATATATATTCAATAATTATGGTGGCATATAGACCATGAGTATTATTAAATTACAATGTATGGTTTAAGAACTTCGATGGACTATAGATCGCTCGGTACCGCAACTACAATAATGAAGAGATTAGTGCAACCACACGTCTCGTGGAGAGTATTGATATTGAATGGTCGAGTGGGCCAGTGAAATGTAGAGTTCCCACTTGAAGTCTAGACCAGTTATGGGATGACCATTCGTACTAGCAGACATAGAGTATAGTTAACTTAGCCTGGTGGCAGACCGACCAGGGCTAAGTCTAGCGTACGAGTCACACAACCCGTTATGGGGAAGCATGTCATTTATTCATTCGGGGGTGAGTTTTTATATTCATATTTGTAGATTTAACCAAAGTATAATATAGTAGGGTATATGAAAACAGAGCATATGAAAACAGAGTATTACAAAGTAAAGTATTCCAGATGTTATAGTTCACAGAGTATAGTTGCAAAGTATTTATACATAGTTTAGAGTTGCAAAAGTATTAACAGCTTATAGTTTGTCATATTTATATAGGTGTGAGTTAAAGTTTGCATATGAAAGTTATTTATAGCAAATTATTAAATGTAATTTATAATGTGGTATTGTGTGTGGTTGGGGCGAAGTAAACTCTACGCTCGAGGGCTTGCTGTGTAGAGATCTGAAGAATTATAGTAATTAAATAATAAAATAAATGATAGAAAAAGATTTTTTAGAAAGGGGTTTCAGCAAGGTCTCGTCGACGAGTGAAGAAGTGCTCATCGATGAGTAGGGCTCTTTGGCTCGTTGACAGGAACTCGTGCCTCGTCGATGATAAATTGCTGAGAGAATTTCTTTCAAAACCTGAAACTCGTCGACGAGAAGAAGGTGTTCGTCGACAAGACTCTTGCTTGGACTCGTCGACAAGGAAATTTGACTCGTCGATGAGGTCACGTGGACAACAATTCTATAAAAGGCCAAGACTTCATTTTTCCTACGAGAAATGTTAAGAAAACCCTCTCTCTCTCTCTCTCTCTCTCTCTCTCTCTCTCTCTCTCTCTCTCTCTCTCTCCTACGACTCTCTCTCTTTCTCTCTTCGATTTCGGCCCCGTCTTTCGTCTGTTCGACAAACCGAAGTCGTCACGTTACTCCTGGGAAGGTTCTCTACAAATCTACTGGAGTGATTCATTGGTTAGGCCAACTTGGGCATCATCCCAAATTTTGGGTAAGTTGATTATTTTAATATATATTAAGGTATTTGGTATTTCTGGGTTGAGGAAGGTATTAGATGAGTTTATACTGAAATTTTATTAGGAGAAATGCAATTTCAAGGTGTTGAGTTGGGGCACACATGGGTGTAATTTTGGAGTAATTTGTAGGCTTTTCCATAAGTCAAGTAAGGGGATAAATTAAGTAAGTATTTTCATGAAATTATTTATTAATATTCAGCTTTTATTTTCAAGGAAATTATGTATGTTATAGAACTGAGTTTGGAAATACTGTTGAGAACAAGAAAATGATTTTAATACCGTTCAGCAGGGAATATGATTTTGTGCAAATTTTATGAATAGAACAATATTCACTATTGTGTGGCATGAGTATGAAATTATATAATTTTATGTAATATCAGAATATTATGTTTTCAGAATCAACATGTTATTACTGTATTTAGGAAGATATTAAAAACGGTACAAGAACTATGTTTAAAGTATGGTATTGAAACAGTACAGGGATTTCAAACTAGGTACGTTAAAATATATGCCGGCATAAGGGCTGTGATTTTACATGTTATGATATGTCGGCGTAAGGGCCGTGATTTTACATGATATGCTGGTGTAAGGGCTGTGGTTTTTATATGATATGCTATGCTGGCGTAAGGGCCATGGTTTTCATATTTTACTATGCCGGCATAAGGGCCGTGATTTACAAGATACAAAATGCCGGCGTAAGGGTCGTGGTATATTATTTTGACAAATATTATTGTGAAATAGTTATGTATCATTATGTGAGATTTACTATATGTTATTAGAACCCGAATGACTTGGTTTAGGCTTTCACGAAGCACGATACCGTAGCTACATGTTCACGACTATGTTTATGTTAGTGCTACCACATGTCGTAAGGGACTGTGGGAGAACGACATTCAATGTGGTTTTATGGTAGTGCAGGCATCCCTCTGGAAGTCCGGGCTAGGAGGGGCAGAACCATCTTACTTACAGACTTATGTTGATCTAGCGTGGTCGGCCAGCCATTGTTAGGTCTCGCCTTCAGGCCACACAACCTAGTAATGTGGGGGTAAAACATAACACCAGCCAGCTATCCGTCCAGGGTGTCATTTTATTTACAGTTATATAAGATGATTTCATGTATAGAAACTCAGTATGTATACTATGTTATGAGAAATTATGTTTTATCCATATATGATACAGACAGTTTTGCTAAATATGATTTATGTATTGTTATATCTATAATATGAAAATACTCATGTTGCCACACACTGATGTTAGTTTATATCCCTTACTGAGAGGTGTCTCACCCTAGCTATATAAATATTTTAAGAACCCCAGATAGAAGAGCAGATAGAGCTCCATAGCGTTAGAGGTCATCTGTTCTACCTTGTCAAAAGGGTAAGCCGTTATGTTAGGGTCTGATGGATTTTTGGATTGTGACCCTAGGGCACTTTTGGTCTTTTTGGGATGTGTATATGTATATAACAGCTTTAGTAAAACTTTGGTATTGTGTTGGTTGGATGATTTGATATGTATATAATTTTATATTTTCCACTACTTAGGCATTAGAAGTTGTATTTTAGGTATATCCCTGGTACCCATGGGTCCAGGTTGATTATGTTGTATCACTTTAACAAATATCAGGGTTATTATATTAAATGTCATTAAATGAAAAAAAATTATGATAAAATAAGCAGGTCGTTACATGCTGAGTAAGGCGAGTGCCCTGATAGGTATCAGTTGTAGTCATACCCATACTAAATGGGCAAGGTTACATAAGGTATCAAAGCAAAGAGGAGTTATATGTATGAGCGTGTAATATCCCCAATCCTCGAGAACTCTCGCTTATAAAAGATGTTGCATGTGTGAATACAGTCTATAAGTGTCTTAATAATTGTTGTTGTTGATTAAAAAATGGTTATATTTTGTATACACTAAACTCATTGGCCACACTGATGATAATTTATTCCATCCTTACTGAGAGGTGTCTTACCCCATCATACAACTTATTTTTTAGGACCTTCTCATGATCGAGCCTAGCGAGCTCCAGAGTGGGGTGATAGTGTAACGCCCCGGACTCGTCACATGGGATCCAAAGTGTTATGCGACCAACACGCATCTCTGATACCATTCATGCAGTGGAAATAATTTAAACAACCTCAAACATAATACCAGGGTTCTATATTTACATAAGCAAACCCATAAAATTACAACCATATCCTCCATATCACATGACCAGAATAATTAAACATAAAACTATACATATCTATTCTTTTTATTTACTTACAAAACTACCCCGCCCTGGAGCTTTCTAAGCTCGATCACCTAGAAGACCTAAAAAGATTGATAAATTGATAGGGTGAGACACCTCTCAGTAAGGAAGAAATAAGTTACAACAGTGCGTGGCTGAAGTGTTTAATATATAATTAAAATAAATACATTGTACTCCACTATCCATAGCAGCCAAGTAAACCCATTAATGAACACACCATCGTCAACTTCTCTGTCACCTAATCACATATACACATACATAAGTATTTTTACTAATAATTCCTGAGAATAGGGAAGTCTACCTACTTATACAAATAGATTTCCTCTACTCTAGTGCTAACACCAGAGCACTCACCTTTCTCAGTAAGCCCTCGGTTTTTGTATTCAGGTAAAATCTTCGAGAATAGGGAAGGTCACCCGCCCATACAAGTGGCTTCCCTCTACTCTGGTATCCACAAATAATTACTAGAGTACTCGCCTTCCTCAACAAGCCCTCAACGGAGTATTCTACTTTACCATAAATACTTAAGTAATTAAAATTACACGCAACCAATGACAATCATTTCACAAAGTTCCACACATATATGCATACCACAATTAATCCACACAGGATATAAACATCATCCATTCTCACCCACACAGGGTCCATATCCACACAGAATGCAACGTCCGCACAAGACTCTAGTACACACAACATACACGTCCACACAGGACTGGTCCACACAAGACTATTATACATACAATATACATGTCCACACAGGACTATCATACATACAATATACATGTCCACACAGGACTGGTCCACACAGGAGTATCATACATACAACATATATGTCCACAGAGGATTGGTCCACATAGGACTGGTCCACACAGGACAAATCATCACACAGATTAAAGCACAAACACCCTGTTCATGGTAAATAGGTAAACAAACTCCTCATACCACTGTCAATGTTTACCCCCCCAATATAAACGCCTATATAACGACCTCCTCATACAAGTACCAATGTTATATGATGGTTATATCAAGTATGATATAACAACCTTCTTATACCACTGCCAATATATCGCAATTTACATGAACCACAACACAAATCAAAAGCAAATCCAACCACTCAAATACATCCACACAATCCAACCACAGTATACATGTAACGACCCGAAGAATAATGGTATTTAAATAATAAAAAGAAAGGGAAATGGAAATCGAAAACAGAAGGAGGCAGTCGTTCGCGTTTGTCGACGACATTGCACTTTGGAAGGAATAACCGAGGGGAATTATCAGGGCCTCATCGACGAACACAGGAGATTCATCGACGAGGGTATAAGAGGACCTCATCGACAAAGGCAAGATTCGTCGACAAGGAAATACTGAGAGAGATTTTGGGCAGTCTGAATTTTGTCGACGAAATGACATGACTCATCGATGAATCCAGTCCTATAAATATCAAAAACCTGGATTTTACTTCAAAATTAAGGAATCTCTCACCCTCTCTCTCCTTTCTTCGGCTCCCTCCCCTTCTCTCTTCGATTTCGAGCCGAATTTTCGCCGGTTCGACGATCTGAAGCCACCATGACGCTCTTAGGAAAGTTCTCTGCAAGTCTGCCGGAGCGGATCGTCAGTGGGGCTAAGTTGGAAACCATCCCAAATCCAGGGTAAGGCTTTCTACTCAGTATTTGGTTATTTGACAGTTGTAGGAAGTGTTATACGTGTAGAAATACTGAACTTTAGTTCTAAGGAATGTTGTTTCTAGGGTGTTGAGTAGGGAACCCTGCGGGCGCATGACAAATTTTCTTAGGGGCTTTTCAAAAATCAGGTAAGGGGATAAACTAAGCTAGTTCTTTTAAGAAAATGTATGTATATATAGCATTTGATTTCAGGAAAGTAAATATGTCTATATATATGATTTATATTTGAGAAAACATTGTTGAAAATGATGGTATGTTGAATATATGAAAAACCTGTTCAGTGTGGCATGAGTAAAAATTGTTATGAAATACTATTTTCTGGAAATGTGATTATGATACGGATTTTTATAATGGAAAACCGGTGTACGGGCCGAGATTTTTATATATGTTTGCCGGTGTACGGGCCGAGCTATGTGTATGATTTGCCAACGTATGGGTTGTGCCATGGATATGATTTGCCAGCGTACAGGTTGTGCTATGTGTATGATTTACCGGCGTACGGGCCAAGCTATGATAAAATGTGAAATATCGGCATACGGGCCGATGATTTTCATGATATACATATATATATGCAAAATGATATGATTGATTTGATAATTAATGATATGAAATATTCATGTATCACAGTTTCAGTATATGTTATATGATATTAGAACCTGGTTGGTTTGGTCTAGGCTAACACTTATACGGTACCGTTGCTATGTGTCCATGGTCTTCATGATCATGATATTTGTGTTAACGCCGCTGTACAGAGTGGTGTGAGATTGGATAGTCGATGTGGTTTTTAAGAAGTGTGTGAGCGCCCCTGGTGTACGGACCAAGTCTGGCAGATCCATCAGACTTATAGACTGTACTTTTTATTTGGCAGTGGTCGGTCAACCATTGTGAGGTCCCGCCTTCGGGCCACACAACCCAGTCATGTGGGGGTAATACATAACAACAGCCAGCTAACCTACTAGGAATGTTTTTTTATTATTATTATTTGAGATGAAATATGTTTATGAAAATGCAGTATGTTCTGCCATGTTGTGATGATATATATGTTTTTCCAGATTTGACAAAACAGTTACTAAATATGTTTTATATGGTATATGTATAACACGAAATACTCATGTTGTCACACACTGGTATTAGTTTATTTCCCTTGCTGAGAGGTGTCTCACCCCAAAATTTTATAAACTTTTCAGGAGCCCCTTATAGGAGAGCGAGAAAAGCCACACTGATTTAGAGATGTTTGTCTATTCTCTTTGAAGGGTAAGTTTTAGTAGGGACAGTTGGATTTTGTAAGAAGTGTCCCTAGATCTTGTTTTTGTGATGTATATACTGAAATACAGTGGATATAGTGACTCTGGTATTTATGTTAATGTGTTGGATGTTTTCATATTTATAATATTGTGATTGTATGTTTCCTGCTGTTTAGGCTTCCATTTTGTGTTCTAATGTATCCCTGATACCCACGAGTCCAGGTGGATTATGATCTGCTGAGCTGAGATTTGTGATATTGATTTTATAAAAAAGAAAAAAATATGGAAATTAAGCAGGTCGTCACAATACACAATCAAACAATATCCACAACCAACCAGTATTTCCAACCAAACAGAAATCGTAGTCCAAACAGTATTCACAATCACAATAATTCATCATCCCATAGTACTCGCAAGCATTTTATTTTCAAAACTATTTTCATGCCACACATTTTTTTCCCTATATATTATATATTCAAAAACAGTATTTTTAATACCTGTACATTCAGAAAATTATACCTAATAAATATGTAGAATTTATATCCAAAATTAGCCGGTTTAAAATTAATAAAAATGTTATTATAAAATATTTCCCCTTTCTTGTTCCTTGAGATTCCTGCCTAAAATGAACAAAACGAGACCCTATATTCCAAAAATCCCAACCTTCTCAAATCTCAGAAAAAATACTCATTTAATACTGCTTAGGCTCCAAATAACTATATTTATTAAGAAAATTCCAAAATAATTCACTTACCCTGATTTTGGGATGTTTTACAAACTTCTCAAATCGAAATTCTGCTCCGCCTATGTTGCATAGAATCTTCCCAAAAGTCTCATGGTAGCTTTCGATTGTCGAACCGGGTTAAATTCGGGTCGGATTTGAAGAGAAAAGGCAGAGAGGCCGTTTTTAGAGAGAGAAATTGAAAAAAATGAAATCCTTCGCTGAAATTCTAATTTTTGCCTATTTATAAGCAACTTGCCACGTGGCCTCATCGACGAGACATCTGGACTCGTCGACAAGCCCAAGAACAACGCTCGTGGATGAAATCGAGAGCTCGTGGACGAAATTCAGATATATGAGAACCTCTCTCGGTAAACCCTTGTCGATGAGACATGCATACTCGGCGACGAGACTCGAAAGATTGCTCATTGCCGAGAAAATCCAGTTCGTCAATGAGTGCTTGCTTGTTACCCTTTTAAAATTTATTTTACCTTTCTTCTTTTTCCCCTTTTCCTTTTATTATCTTTCTTATTATTTTAAATAGTTAAAATTTTTCGGGTTGTAACAGATAGTATAGCTTAGAGTGAGTGGTTGTAGAACTCAAATGTATTTTGTTTATTTTATTTTCTGGTTATGTAATATGGATAGAAGGATACATCTTTTTGGGTTGTATAAATTAGTACTCTGGTACTTTATTTGAGGATGTTTAATTATATTTCATTGCTTGGATGATATTTATGGTATCAGAGATAGATGAATGGAACACATAACACCCCGGACCCCACTTAGCGGGTTCAGGGCATTACAACATTAGTTTATGTTAAAATAATATTATTAATGAAATTAGTATTTAATATATTCTTCTTCTTCTTCATTCTAGGTTTGAGTTACGTTTTATTAGTAATTAATATAGTATAATACATAATAAAATAATATATGATTATCTTTTAACGTATTTTTTCAATTATAAAATAACCACTAAATTTTTTTTATATTTACAAAATTAACCCTCTCTATGAATAGTGCCACTTATAAGTGACCAAAAAGTTATCTTAGATTTCTTCTCAAAATTCACTTAAATAGTTATAAAAAAAAGTGATTCTAAAAAACTACTTTTTGCAATAAGTGTTTGTTGTAGTACAATCCAAACACCACTTTTTTTTTTTCTTTTATTAAAGTGCTTATTTTAAATGATAAGTATTATAGGTATTTTTTAAGTGTTCCCAAATAGGAGCTTACTATAAGTCTTTTTATTATCACAAGATTCTACTTAAATCATTAGATGGGTATCTTTAGGTCTCATGAGTGGTATTTATCAGATGGGTCAATACTCTACAAAGCAATGCTCGTTTCTTATTGTCTCATGAGTAGTACTTATCAAATGAGTCTGTACTTTGTTAAGCACAACCCATTTCTCTTTGTATCATGAGTGGTGCTCATTAAATGACCAATTTTTTACTAAGTAATGCTCATCTTTTATTACCTCATGACGGGTGTTCATCAGATAGGCCAATTTTTTGCCAAGCAATATTTGTTTCATGAGTGATGTTCATCAAATATGCCCAATACTTTATTGAGCAGTGCTCGTTTCTTGTTGTCTCATAAGCGATACTCATCAAATAGGTCTATACTTTGCAAGTAGTGTCTGTCTCTTATTGCCTCGTGAGTGAAGCTCATTATATAACATTTTTGGGTCTTATGAGCGGTGTTCTTTAAATGAGTCAATTTTTTGTCGAGTAGTATCCATCTCTTGTTGCCTTATGAGTAGTACTTATCAAATGGACATTTTTTAGCCTTATAAGCAGTGCTTATCAGATAAGGCTAATTTTAATAGTGTCTGTCTCTTGTTGCTTCATGAGTGATGCTTATCAGATGGACATTTTTAAGCCTTATAAGCAATGTTTAGATGGGCCAAATTTTTTTGTCGAGCAATGCCTGTTTCTTGTTGTCTCATGAGCGGTGCTCATTAGATGAACATTTTTGTATATCATGAGCAGTGCTAATCAATTGGACCAATACCCTCCCGAGCAGTGCTTGCTTGTTGTTGCCTCAAGGGTAGCGCTAATCAAATGAGTTTGTACTTTGCCAAGCAAAGCCCATTTCTTATTACCTCACAAGTAGAGCTCATCAAATGAGCCAATTTTTTTATCTAGCAATGCCCATCTTTTGTTGCCTCATAAGCAGTGCTTATTGAATGGGTATTTTTTGGCCTAATGAGTGGTGTTTATTAGACGGGTTAAGTTTTTGTCAAGAGTGCCTATCTCTTGTTGCCTCATGAACAGTGTTCATCAAATGGGCCAAAGTTTTGCTTTGCAATGCCCCCCCCCCCTTTTGAACATGATTCACATCTTAGGAAACCTCATGGTATGTGCCACATCTTTTTCTCATTTAAATAGTCCTCCTCCCCTTCTATTATTCTCCATGCTTGGAAGGGAAGTCCTTATTAGAGGTATGTTTCTTTACTTCTTCTTCGACGATTTCACCAACGTCTCTAGTATGTTTTCTCTTCAAAATTGAATTGCTTCTTTTTGTGGTGATAACCTCCTCCAAGTTGATATGTTTCTGAGCTCGTTCCATTAGCCCTCCCTTATCGGCTGAGGGTTTTTCCCTTATAGAATTGAGGAAGTCTCAAGGCGGCTATTGTTTACTTCATGCTCTAGATTTTTAATCTCTATAGTTGCATTGATAAAATGATGCATGAACTTTTTCAGGTTCTCTTCCTCTCCTTAAACAAGGCTCATTAAGTAGGCCGAAGTCTACTCTATTTTTTGACTACTAACAAAATGCCCCACAAATTGTTGCTCCATCTTAGAGAAAGACTCAATTGAATCGAGCTTCAATGTTCGGTACCCCACAAATTGTTGCTCCATCTTAGAGAAAGACTCAATTGAATCGAGCTTCAATGTTCGATACCATGCTCTAGAGGATTGCCACAAATGTTTCCCACATAAGGACATCGATGCACCTTGCAATTGCATCAACATTTTAAAGGTGTTGAGGTGGTCTAGGGGATCTAACGACCCATCTTATCCTTCCATGTTGAGCATCTTGAATTTACTGGGTAAAAGGATCTCCACTATTTCCTTGGTAAATGGGGGATTAGAAAATCTAGCTAAGGATTCACCTAGTAAGGGTTAAATGCAAACTTATTCTACCAGATTTTACAACCGATTAATATTCTTGATTTTTTCTTCAAATTACTGGGACCTTTGCTCGTTAATGCAAACACTGTTGGCTCCTTATCTTTCTTTGTCGGATCTGAAATTTTCAAGACAACTTCATCTGATACTACGCCTTACCCTTAGGTGTTGCTCCTACTTGAACAAACCTTGGGCCATGTTTTATAAGTTCTTTTCCCTATTGTAAAATCATGCTAAACATGCCTTTTTCACCTTCCTTTAGAAGACTAGAAATTGGTCCAAAGGCATAGTCTATGAAAAAGTGAGAGAAAAGTGTCCTGGAGGACTTGTGGTGTACTCTAGAGGATCACTCTAATGTCTAATTTAGGGAATTTGGAAAGATTGTGTGATCACAACAGTAGAGAAATGAGTGAGAATGAGATGAGACATCTTACCTTCATTAGGGGGTTCTTTTTATAGGCATTTGGGATACCTCTTTATTGATTTTCTTGCTAATGAACTGCAGGTATTACATTTTGGCTATGGATATGTTACTAGGAAGTAAAGACTGGTGTGCTAGTCCCTTGTTTTAATTAATGCATATTACATCCTTTTTACTGATCCCTTGATGTCTTTTTATTTTTTGGTATTACATAAGTTAATGCCAAATTTAATATTGATATCTCTTTTACGCTATATTAAATTTAAAATTCATATTTTATAATTTATGTTGCATACACATATGATAGGTTCTCTTTTGAACTTTTGAATTAATTCATCTAAAAATTTAAGGTTGTTAAGTGAGAAATCAAGAATCAGTTTAATATCCCTGTTGTAACAAAAAATCGAACTGCTTTTGTAAATTGACCTTCGACTGCGACCACCTAAAAAGAACCAAATAAGAATGACTTGTAGGACCCGAGGTGTACTACGAGGGATCACTCTGATGCCTAAGTTAGGGAATGAGAGGTTTGGATTGCAATAGTAAAAAAGCATGATATCCTTACCTCTTCCTAGGATCCCCTTTTTATAGTGGTGGAGGAAAACTCTCCTTCAACTTGACATTTATAAGTGTGTTATTAGACTTAGGATATAAGAACCCAAACCAAGAAAAGAAAAAGAAAAGATAGAGGAAAAGAAAAGAAAGGAAACAGTTTGGTACAAAGACCAAACCATCGACGGTTTGAGGAATCTTAGGAAAACCGTCGACGGTTTCAAACTACCGAGAGCCTATATGTTAGAACATGGGAAAATTTGGTTTGGTAAGTGACCAAACCGTCGATGGTTTCCTCCAGGCCAACATACCTATAAATAAGAATGAACTCATTTTTTTTAGAAAACTCTCTCTCTCTCTCTCTCTCTCTCTCTCTCTCTCTCTTCACTTTTTTTGTGTTCCTCCCTCTCTAAAGCCCTCCTGAGCTCTCCCTCGCTCTCTGATCGCTTTGCTCCTTGCTCTCGGCTTGCCGGATCCCCTCTCCTCGGCAAGTTTAAGGAAAGGTTAGGGTTCGTTCTAGGGAACATTGTAAGCGGATTTTCAGGAGCAAATAAGGGGAATTGATTATGTTAGTTAATTTGAAATATAAACCGATTAAACTGGGTTATTTGTATACATAAATGTTATATATGATTTTCTGAATGAATCAGGCATATGAAAATGAAAATTTTATCTATTATATATGTATTTGGGGAAAACTAAAGTGAGTAGGGTAATCATCTCCTTATTTCTATAAAACCTATATTACGAGTTAAATAAAATTATGGAGATTATCATACCCTTATTTTTAGCAAAATATATTTTTCCTATGCAGTTAATTATATTATGAATTATCACTCAAATCGTGTGGCATGAGAATGACTATTATTGCATAATTTAATCTGTTGGTTTTTATGGTATTATACAATGAAAGATATGATTTTATACTGATATTAGGAAATGTTGAGAATGAAGTGGATTTATGATATAACAGTTTTATACCAGGTTATGAGATGACAGTTTTATACTAAGTAATGATATGACGATTTTATACCGAAATGTGAAAATGATATCATATTATTGTTTTATTTTATAAATTGCATTTTATGGTTTAAGAACCCTGATGGACCAGATGTGTAAAGGAAGCTCAGTACCGTAGCTAGTGATATATGTCAGTGCAACCACACTACTTTGAGAGTGTTGGTGTTTGAATAGTCGATTTGGCCAGAGAAGTGTAGAGTACCCCCGTGGAGTTCGGACCAGGCTAGGAAGGCAAATTAGATTTATAGACGAGTATGTTGACTTAGCCTGGTGGTAGGCCAGTCATGGTTAAGTCCAGTCTTCGGACCACACAACCCGATCATGGGGGTTTATACATTATGTTATATGATTGTCCAGTCAGGGAGGCTCTTCCATGCATATATGTAACTTTACGAAAAAGGGGCTATGTTGAGATGAAACTATATTATGAAGGAAAATTACGTATTTTGAATGATATAGGTGTGAGTACAGTCTACAAATGCCTTTTCAATTAAAGTTAAATATATAAATATATTTTGCTACACGAAAACTCATGTTAGCCACACACTAATAATAATCTATTTCGTCTTACTGATAAGTGTCTCACCCCAATAATTTTAATATTTTAGGAAATCCAGGGAGCCGAGCTTGACGAGCTTCGAGAGAGGGGGCTTTGATACTATAGTTTATAGTAAGTACTTGTGAGACACTGATATGCATATATATATGTTTTTGTATACCTTGGGTTGTATTATTGTTTTTGGGGAGATATTTATGTAAATGAGAAGGTTTCGAACTCTAGTATAGTTTTTGAAGTTTGATGTATTTCCGTTGCATGTTTTAAGTTGAGTTATGGACAGGTGTACCCGACATCCCACTTTGGGTTCAGTTTGTTATAATGATGGTATCACAGATATATATGTATGGATAATAACACTCCGGGCCCACTGGGTTCAGGGCGCTACATAGGAGGGTTAAGGTAACTTAAGGGAGGTTATGCAAGATATCAATAGTAACTTTTGCAACCATACCATTATGCTTAGGGGGGGGTTATAGGTAACTTAAGGGCAGTTATGTGAGACATCAAGTGTTGGTCTTGTAACTGCTCGACCTTAGGAGCGCTCCTATCCATTTTGGGTGTATCCGATGCCCCCCCCCAATACTCTTGAATATTTGAAATAAATTTCTTTTATTCTACAATTGTAATTTGAACTAAACCCTGAGTGATTTAGCTCAACCGGAGCTAGCCATAGGGCTTCATAGCCGCTCAATCCGAGTGGGCAAGTATGCTCTAAAAAGCGTATTATGATCAGTTTGATCTTATCCAAGTTGCGCTCATTGGATAGGGCGTTACAAGTGAGCCGTGCTCACTCCTTTGTGCCCCATGACGTGTGTTCATCAAGTGGGCAGATCTTCATAGCCTCATGAGTTGTGTTCATCAGATGAGTCATTATTGGTGAGTCGTGCTCACTCCTTTGTTGCCTCATGAGCGATGCTCATCAAATGGCTACGTCTTCAGGGCCTTATGAGCGGTGCTCATCAGATGAGCTACTATGAGTGAGTTGTGCTGACTTTTTGTGCCTCATGAGCTGCGTTCATCAAGTGGGCAAGTCTTTAGGGCCTCATAAGCTGTGCTTATCATATGGGCCATTATAGGTGAGTTGTGCTCACTCCTTTGTGCCTCATGAGTTATGCTCATCAAATGGGCAAGTCCTTAGGGCCTTATTAGTTGTGCTCATCAAATGGACCATTACGGGTGAGTCATGCTCATTCCTTTATGCCTCATGAGCTATGCTCATCAAGTGGGCATGTCTTTAGGGTTTCATGAGCGGTGCTCATCATATGGCCATTATTGGTCTAGGCATGTTGATCCACATTGTTGGGATTCGCACCGTTGGGATTTGGTCACGCCACTAGGGTTTGCGTATCATGAGTCTTTACATTGCTTGTAGTAACCCGAAAAATAATGGAATTTAAATAAAAAGGGAGAGAAAATAGAAACCGAAACAGAAGGAGGCGGTAGACTTCGTCGATGACATTGCATTTGGGAGAGTAAAAATAATTTCAGGAAATTGCCCAGCTTTTCCAACAAACACAGGGTCTCGTCCATAAAGGTCTTTAGAATTTCGTCGATGAACACAAGGCTTCGTCGATGAGAACATACCGAGAGAGGCTTCTGGCTGCTCTAAATTTCGTCGACGAATACAGGGCTTCATTGACGAATTTTATGAAAGACTCGCCAATGAGGTGACGTGTCTCGTTGACGAATCTGGCAGTATAAAAGGAGAGAAACCGTGATATTTTGTCATTTTCACCGCGCCTCTCTCTCTCTCTACGTCTCCCTCTCCCTTCTCTCTTCGATTCCGACCCCATCAGTCGCCAGATCGACGATTCAAAGCTACCACGACACTCCTGGCGGAGTTCTCTGCACATCTGCTGGAGCGGATCATCGGGAAAACAGAGTTGGATTTCATCCCAAATTCAGGGTAAGACCTTTTAGCCCCTTTTTGGCCTTATGACAGTTATAGGAAATAATGTAGGTAGAAAAATACTGATATTATGTTCTGGCATATGTTGGTTTCAGGGTGTTTTGTAGGAGGCCCTGCGGGTGTTAGGCTTGTATTTCCTAGGGGCTTTTTAGTAGTTAGGTAAGGGAAATATGCTATGCTAGGTATTTCTTAAAATACTATACAAGTTATTTAATTACGAAAATTATGTATTTAGTATGGTGTGGCTTGTGAATATGAATATGGTACGGGGATATGTTTTACGAATTTAGTTTCATGATTTTATGAATTTCAGTATTATGTTTATGTGAATTTCAGCACCATGATTTTATGGATTTTCGTACTATGATTATACGGATCTCAGTACCATGATTACACGAATATCAGTATTATAATTATGCAGTTTCAGTATTATGATTATTCAGTTTTCAGTATTACGACATATAAATTACAGTACAATTATGCAGCATCATGGTTATTACGAATACTTCAGAATCATGGTAAATCAGATAGATATATATAGAAAAGTATTATATGATATCAGACTCTGTTGGACTTGCAGCTATAGAGCACGGTACCATTGCTACAGATACTATGTTACTTATTTAGTGCAACCACCTATTTAGATAATACGTCGTAAGGTCGACCACCTAGGCCCTTGAAGAGGTTAGGCTCCCCATCCAGATATGGGTTGAGGTGGGCAGATTGACTGACGGAGTTTAATGATTTATTCTTAGTTGGCCAGCCAGGGTAAATCCAGCCTACGGGCCGCACAACCCTATCATGAGGGGGGCAAGTCATAACACACAGATAGCCACAGGGAACAGTTTCAGTTACTATTACATACGTACAGATTTACAGTAATAGGGACTATACTTATGTACACTATAAGTATTTGAATTATAACTATAATACTGTCATGTTAAGTAATAGGGAAAAGGGGTGGTGTATTCTATTATTTGTGCTGTACTTTTGTACTCAGTTATTCATGTGTATTTGAAAACAGATTTCATGATATATAGTAGCTTATTTGCCACACACTAGTAATAGCATATTTCTCCTTACTGAGCGTTGGCTCATCCCAGTGTTGATATATTTTTCAAGTGATCCAGGTAGGTGAGCAAACCAGGCTCGCAAATAGAAGGGCTTCAGTAGTGCCCTGCCAGAGAGTGGGTATATTTTTGGGAGGATTTTTGTATTACCCTAACTAGTTGAGGGTATTTTGGGGAATTCAGATATATGTGTATATTGGGAAAACATGTAGTACTCTGGTATTGAGTGGTATTGGTTCTGTATTGTATATAATGGTTATGGTTATGTTTATATGATTCTGCTTCTCGCTGCTTAGGTTAATATTGTGGTATCAGAGTATATTAATTGTTACAGTGTTTTAAAAAAAAAAAATCAGTTAATTAAGCAGGTTGTGACATTACTTCCTTCCAAAGACGATTCATCCAGGTCCCTTAGAATTTTCCTTTTCAGATCAATTCGTCTCCTTCTTATGGTTATGGTCAAGGATAGAAAACCTTTCAAGGGTTCCCACAAACGATATCAACTGTTGTAACCAAAAATCGAACTGCTTTTGTAAATTGACCTTCGATCGTGACCACCTGAAAAAACCAAATAAGAATAATTTGGAGGACTCAGGGTGTACTCCGGGGGATCACTTTGATGCCTAAGTTAGGGAGTGAGAGGTTTAGATTGCAACAATAACATAGAATGAGATCCTTACCTCTTCCTAAGATCTCCTTTTTATAGTGGTGGAGGCAAACTCTCCTTTAACTTGACATTTATGAGCATGTCATTATGCTTAGGAGGGTTGAGGTAACTTAAGGGAGGTTATGCAAGATATCAATAGTAGCTCTTATAACCATACCATTATGCTTAGGGGGGAGGGGGGGAAGGTTATAGATAACTTAAGAGCGGTTACGTGAGACATGAAGTGTTGATATTGTAACTGTCTGACCCTATGAGCGTTCCTATCCATTTTAGGTGTATTAGTCCCTAAAATTCCTCCATCCTTAAACTTAAAAGCTCGTTGGACTTGAAGGGTGGCCCACCATACCTTGTGCTACAAGTTTAAAATTTAGAAGAATAAGGACATTAAATATAGTGGCTCCAATATCATTATTTCTACATTGATAGCCCACTCAACATGACATACATAATGAGACTCATACTTCCTTTTTACCTCTTATAAAGTTCGAATCAAAGGTTTTCAAGATGAAAAATTTAAACTCTGACAGGTAGAGTATGTTTTAAGGGATACATATACTTTAATATTTTATAAAAAAAAAAAACCACCTAATGATTTATTTGATATGTATTGAGCAAAATGGAACTAAATGGAAGGAAATGAAATGCAGTCGATCTTCATAAATTTACATATTTACCATATAATTTTTCATTTTGTTTTACTCTTATTTCATTTTATTTTAGTGAACATTATCTAATAGCATGCTTGATTTGTGAAATGTAATGAGGTAAGAAAGGAATGAAATAAAAATTTGAATGAGTATCATCATGAAATCAATTAAAAAATTCGATTCTATTCCTTGTTTTTGCTGATATAATTTGTTGAATTATTCATTTACTAGTAGAAGTAGAAGAAAGGGTATAAAACAGGGAATAAAAGTAAAAAAGACAATTTAGTTTTTGAAACAATTTTTATTTTCTATTTTCAAAATTTTAAATAATTATAAACTTGTAATGTTGTTTTTTAATTTTATAATATTTATATATAAGAAATTTGAGAAAAAAAAATAAATTTAAAAGCTTAGATAATACTGTGATAATTTTAAAATGGTTCAAAAATAGCAATTAAAAATAAAACTATTCTTTGTCCATCATGCATTTCTCCAAATTGACACTTTCCTTTAGTTTGAAGCATGGTCTTAAATTTTCACGAAATTGTCGAAATTTTTTATTTTCGTCACCTTCGAAATTGAAATGGCAGTCGATTTCTGTCTTACATAATTTCCGTTAAAATCTCAACGAATTATCCGAAATTTATCGAAATCTTGAAATTTTAGAGAAACTTGTTGAAATTTTAACTATACGGTAAAACTTTGTCAAAATTCAAAGGAGAAATTTGGGAGTGAAGTAAAATTTCCATCTTAATTTATTTTATCGAAATAAAAGATTATTACAATTATTTTTAAAATTATATTAAAAAATAAACTTATAGTAGCATCTTATTTAACTTTTTATGTCTAAATTATCATTATTTGTATCATAAATAATATTTAAAAAATTTATGAATTTCATTCGTATTAACGGGATATGTTTAATCTGTTTGATACATATTTTATTTTTCAATTTTTTCTTTTCATACAAAACATATATGTATTTAATTTTAAAATTTATATTATTATACAAACAATTCTATACTTTACTGCTCGAAATTGAAATTAAAATCAAAATTTCTGTACTTTTCGAACCTCGAAATTTGAGAGGAAGACCTTGAAGTGAATCCACGGCAGACTGGGTAGACAATATGGGAATAGAAGACAACAACAATGGGGTTTGCTTGATTCCTGAGTATATGCAGTATTGCTTCTCTTGATAGACTTGTATAAGAAGCAGTCTTCTGGTACTTGGATACAGAAGTTGATGGAGGGGGGAAGAAGGGGAGGGGAAAGGGGAGGGAAGAAGACGCAGGAAGTTAGAGCAGGAGTGGGGAAGTTCAGGAGTTGGTGTGCTCGCCGTCCCATCCGCTCAAAAGAGTTTTTCCCTTTCAAACAAATCAAGGCAGAATAAAACAATTAAATAAATTGGAACAAGTTGAAAACTTTGTGATCACGTAAAGTTAAAGTTGAAATCTTGTTGGGTATGATCAGACTCTTGTCTCAGAGAGCGCTGCCATGGATACACTCAGCAATGCTTCATCAGACCGGTGGTTGGTTTTGCTTTCAGCGATGTGGGTTCTCTGCCCAATCTGCCCAGTTGTCCCAAGAGTCCACTGGGCACGCGGTGATGCCGCCCTTAGAGTTCAGTTCGCATGCATATGCCAATATGCTGCAAGATTGTATCCTAAACGGTGATCCTTCTGCAGGGATGGGTCTTCATGGCGAGATCCTGAAGAGAGGTGGTTGTTTGGACTTATTTGCTTGGAACATACTTCTAAATATGTATGTTAAATCCGAACTATTATCGGATGCATGTAAATTGTTCGATGAAATGCTTCAGAAAAACACAATCTCATTTGTCACCTTAATTCGTGGTTATGCACAGTCGCTGCAATTCTTTGATGCTATTGAGTTAATGGCTAGACTACATAAAGAAGGCCATGAGCTTAACCCATTTGTTTTTACTACTGTTCTGAAGTTTCTAGTAAGTATGGAATGGGCAGAATTGGCTTTGACCATCCATGCATGCATTTACAAGCTCGGTCATGAATCCAACCCATTTGTCGGCACTGCTTTAATTGATGCCTATTCTGTTTGTGGGTTTGTCACTGATGCTAGAGAAGTATTTAATGGGATTTACTGTAAAGATATGGTTTCTTGGACTGGGATGGTAGCCTGCTATGCTAACAATAATAATTTTGAGGATGCAATGGAGCTGTTCTCTCAAATGAGGACAGTTGGGATGAAGCCAAACAATTTTACTTTTGCTAGTGTGATCAAGGCCTGTCTAGGCATAGATGCCATAGAGATGGGAAAGGGCATTCATGGCTGTGTTCTAAAAACACGCTATGAGCTAGATCTCTATGTAGGTGTTGCCTTGCTTGACTTGTACACCAAGTTTGGGGATATTGATGATGCTCAACAGGCTTTTAATGAGATGCCTGAAAAGGATGTGATTCATTGGAGCTTCATGATTGCTCGTTATGCCCAGAGCAACCAAAGCGAAGAGGCTGTGGAATTGTTTTGTTGCATGAGGCAAGCTTTAGTACTCCCCAACCAGTTTGCTTTTTCTAGTGTGCTGCAAGCATGTGCAACCATGGAGGGTTTAGATTTGGGCATACAAATCCATTGTCATGTACTTAAGGTTGGTCTTGACTTGGATGTCTTTGTTCAAAATGCCCTTATGGATGTCTATGCCAAGTGCAGAAGGATGGATTACTCCATGGAACTATTTGTTGAGTCACCAAACAAAAATGATGTGACTTGGAATACAATGATTGTTGGCTATGTGCAGTTAGGGGATGGTGAGAAGGCACTAAATTTGTTCTTAAATATGCTTGGATGTCAAGTACAAGCAACTGAAGTGACTTACTCTACTGTTCTTCGTGCCTGTGCTAGCTTAGCAGCTCTGGAGCCTGGAATTCAAATTCATTCTTCGACTATTAAAACCAATTTTTACGAAGATATTGTTGTCGGTAATGCTTTGATAGATATGTATGCCAAGTGTGGGAACATCAAAGATGCACGCCTAGTGTTTGATATGATGAATGATCAAGATGAAGTTTCATGGAATGCTATGATCTCAGGATATTCAATGCATGGTCTAGGCAGGGAAGCTATAAGAATTTACAAGAGCATGCAAGAAACAAAGTTCAAACCCAACAAGTTAACTTTTGTTGGTGTCCTATCAGCATGTAGCAATTCTGGACTATTGGAAGAAGGACAAGCTTATTTTAGTTCTATGGTAAGGGATCATGGCATTGAACCATGTATTGAGCACTATACCTGCATGGTATGGCTTTTAGGGCGATTAGGCCAACTTGATAAGGCTTTAAAATTGATTGAAGACATCCCATTAGAACCAAGTATTATGGTTTGGCGTGCTTTGCTTGGGGCTTGTGTTATCCATAATGATGTTGAGCTTGGAAGGATTTCTGCCCAACGCGTGCTAGAAATGGATCCCCAGGATGACGCAACACATGTGTTACTGTCTAACATGTATGCCAGTGCAAGGAGATGGACAAATGTTGCTTCAGTTAGGAAAAACATGAAAAAGAAGGGAGTGAAGAAGGAACCAGGACAAAGTTGGGTTGAGAACCAAGGCACAATTCATTATTTCACTGTAGGGGATACTTCACACCCTCATAGGAGAGTGATTAATGGGATGTTGGAGTGGTTGAAAATGAAAACAGGGAAGGCCGGATATGTTCCTGACTATAATGTTGTTTTGCTTGATGTGGAAGATGAAGAAAAGGAGCTCCTCTTGTGGGTACATAGTGAAAGATTAGCTTTGGCATTTGCACTAATTAAGACACCATCTAAAAGCCCCATTCGAATTATTAAAAATCTTCGTATATGTGTGGATTGCCATGCTGCAATCAAAATTATATCCAAGGTTGTGCATCGACATATTGTTGTTAGGGATATCAATCGGTTTCATCACTTCCAGGATGGAAATTGCTCTTGTGGTGATTACTGGTAATTCATGTCTCATAGTGGAATCAACCAGTCAAAATTATATTGAAGGTTGTGCATCAACATACTTTTTCTAGGGATATCGATCAGTTTCATCACTTTCAAGGTGGAAATTACTCTTGTGGTGATTAATGGTAATTGGCATCACCTAATGGAATCGACCAGTCTTTGCAGGCTAAAGTCTTCATCTATGCGAGGAGATTTATGATCATTGTGGGTCATCCATTGGATTTGACCATGAAAGTGATGCCTTCTAGGTAAAGCCCATATACACACAATTGTACAATCATTGCTAGTTTCGTAGCTCTTACTATTTATATGCCATTGCTTCACAATGCTTTTTTATTATAAATTTATAACACAAGGAATTTTGAGTTAGTATTGACATTCTTGTCATAAGCTTTCGCTTTTTTTTTAAAATGCAAAATGTGACATGAGTTGTATGCAAGTCAGTCATATGGGCATATTGTTTGATGAATCTAGCGTTGGTGATTTCCTGTCATAAAAGGTTGTCATATATGTTGGTGATCATTTTATCTGTGTTTGCGGATTCATGTGGTTTGGTTGTTGGCTTAATTGCTTTGCTAAGATATAGTTTCATTACAACTTTACAAAAGGCAGATAGATTGTTTGGAGAATGGACTCATCTCCTAAGTGGGATCCTTTACTGATGAACCTTGCCTTTTTCCTTCAATGATGGACCCCACTTTCTTGCATATGTATTAAATGGATTTCCTATTTTCTGTTGAGAGGACTAAGTCCTCTTTGAAGATTATATTTTCTATTGTTCAATTAACCATGTTGCTAGAACTTTACCAAGAACTTTAGTGTATGCGGTCAAAAGGATTGTAGCATGCCTATTAGCTGCTATAAGATGGAATGATGGCCTTAGTTAGGATACTAAAATTTGTAGAAGAGCAGATGATGTGCTTTGAATTCAGAAGACTATAGGACTCGACTGAGTGCTTTTTTATAGAATTGATATGAAAAGTTTATTTGCCATTTGTTGACACTGGATTATGGTCTAAGAGTGTGTCAACAGATGGGAAAATGTTCGCATCGCAATCCCCCAAACAAGATAGTTAAACCAGAGGTGGACAAGACTCGAGAAAATACTAGAGATTAAAAATGCAGAGTCACCATCCAAGAGTCCAACCAACAGGGTTGAAAAGTCTTGACATACTTGTGTTTGAAAAGGGGAGTTTGACTTCAAAATATCCTCAGTTTTGAAAACATGAGATAAAGTGGAAGAAATTGATGGAAAAAGTTTTGATTGATTGTAGATTCAAAGATGACTCTTTCCTTTGAAATTAAGGTTTGGGAAAACTCAACATGAAAATATCTAATTTCAATCATGGGCTGGATAAGGTGGATGAGGTTTTTTAATTGAATTTTGAATTGAACAAACTTGTGGTCCCAATCCCCTGGTTGAAATTGGACAATTCAATGCTAGTAAAGTTGAATGTCTCTTGAAATCAAGTCTTAATGGAGAGTTGAGACAAATCAATCATTAATGAATTTGCAAAAGTCTTCCAATGAATGGTTGAAGTCAATCATTAATGAATGGTTTGAAGATCTCTTGATTGACAACCAGGAACTTTGAAAATCTCTAATTGTAAATCAGGGTTTTAATGCTCTGTTTGAGTCAACTCTTGATTGAAGACTTTGAAAATCTTTGATTAACAATTAAAGTTTAATGCTTTGTTTGAGTCAACTCTTAATTGAAGACTTGAGAATTGAATAGTCCCTTTAAAAAAAGGAAGGTTTTTGAAAGAAGAGAATTCCAAACTTGCCCCTGCCTTCCCAGTCCTAGGTTCAAACGTCGGCTCCTATTCACCTATACGAGCTTAAGAGAGCGAGCGCTTGTCCCTTGCCTAGGGTTGAAAAGGGAGAGGATGCCATACAGTGAAAACTCCCTATCATCCCATCATTAGCTAGTGTCGATAGGCCCTGAACAAAGCTTAAAGACACGACAAAGAACACATAGGGACCAAAAGCCAAAGAGAGTATTCGACAAACACGTGATAATAATATGGCGATTTAATAACGAGCATGCCTACACAAGTAGGGACTTAATAACTAAACACCAGATAATATTAACACAAGCATGAACAACTTGAATTCATTATACCTTGTGTTTGCAATAAACCTACATGCTATCAATGAAAACAATTCCATCATGATGATAACTTTCAATAAAAAATATTGCACACATCATGGAGCTTTGAACATTCTCATGCAAGCCAACCTTATTCATCAAAAGGAAGGCTACAACTCCCTTTATTTCATGCAATCTTTACAGCTCAAAGAGGAAGCGGCAGCCAAGTTCATTTGAGCAAAAAAACATAAGGAGATTAAAAATCTATTACACCAAGGGAGAGCTTAAATGGATAAAACCAAGTTAAGAATCATCATTCATTTGAGCATTCTTTCAAATCCCAAAAGATAACTCAATTTCACTTACAACATGTGTCATAGTGCATCTAAGAGAATACAATGGGCATTATAATAATGACCAAGAAAGCATGAGTGATATGGGGGGTTAAACACAATCAAATCCAAGCAGAATGAAAAAGGAAAATAAAAACCTCAGCCTACCACATATTTCAAGTACAGCCCCACAATATTCAGCCTTATGCATGACTAGGGAACCCTAGCTGAAGCCTCAAGTGTCTCTTCTCTCAATCCATGCCCAGGGGTTGCCATTGTTGACTCTACAAGTCCAATCTTGTTTTGATAATGACAAATCACTTGATATTTGATCTGTGCATTGAGTTTGTGAACATGACTTACACTAAGCATGCACGGAAAGTTAACAAATCTTGGCAAGATCCATGGAACTCAAAGAGTACGAGAATCAAGATGCAAGCGGCAAAGTTCAAGAATATCTTGGGAAAGGATATTTAGAACTCATGTACTTACATTTTCGTATGATTTAATTTGAGGCTCATTATAACTTAGAATGGTTTTAGGATTCATGCATTTCATGCACATCATTAGGAAACTCTCATGGACCTTGAAATGTTTTCAAAATCATGAAAAATATGTTTTTTGAAAGACCCAAGAAAAGGAGCCAAGCAGATTTTTAATTAGAAATGAAAATTTGAGAAAATGGGGATTTCGGTCGCCTGAACTCAAACCTCAGTAGCCTGAAGAATTTCTTCGGTTGCCTGAAGATTAAGTTCAGTCGCCTGAAGAATTAAACGGGAAAGACAGAACCTGGTAGAGGTACCTCGGTCGCCTGACCTTGGAACCTCAGGCGCCTGAAGTGTCGAGTTCGGTTGCCTGAACTCGCGGGAAAGCTTAAAAATCAGTTCTTTATTAAAAAGACACGCGAAGTATCTTATTGATCCAACGATTGAGATTAATTCTAAGGGTAATATACTATATATTATGAATATCTAAACCCTAGAACAAAAAAGTGAGACACACAAGAAAGAGAAGAACACACCTTGTTGAAAGATCATTGAAAAGTGTTATACGATTGCCTATACATCAATCTAAAATCTTCAAGCTTGGGCAAATCAAGTCAGATTTTCAAAGGGAACTTGTTTACTCTACTGAACTTCAATCGTCCAGTGAGGTTTGATCTTTCAAGTTTTTATTTCTCAAGAACCTCTCATCACATCTTGTGTTTTCTTGAGTATCTTTAGAAAGAGTTTTAGATCTTGAGTGTGCATACACATATAAAAGTTGATTTTTGTAAAATTCATTTTGTGAGAAAGACTTGTTAGCTTGGTTCATTGATTATTGGATTCAAGAGTATATAAACATATATATATTTTCTGTTCATAGGGCCTTTTTATTGAAAAACCTAGTTTGGTGGAAAGATTGAACTTTGAAAGAAGCTTTGTGATTTTGATTGAGTTTGTATTCAAGACAAAGATTTTGTTAACTAGTTCGCTTCAAATATACTTGTGCATTTTTACGAAGTAAACTAAGAACCCTAGTTAACTCCAAGGCATTTCAAATATATTTTTACTTGGGAGTTTTGATTAAATACGAATTTGTGTGTTGACACATATCATACATCAAACGATTGTATCGTTTTTCATACATTCTTGAGCTTCAAGTTATATCATATGTTAATGTGTTAGGAAATTGAATTGTACTCACAAGCTTTTGTTAGAAGCATTGTTTTGAGTGTTATTTTCAGATTTCATTGTAAACACGGTTCGGGTTGTGAACCGGGTGTGAGGAGGAAGCTGTACCTCTTGTGAGCAGCGGATAAGGAGGGAGCTGTACCTCTTGTAAGCAGCGGTTTGTAAGGGAAGCTCCGTCCCACTTTAAGGAGCAGGGTTTTTAGTGAATCCTTGAGTGGTTGCTCAAGGCGAGGACGTAGGCCAAGTCGGCCGAACCTCGTAAAATCGCGTTTGTCTTCTCTCTTCCTTTTACTCTTTATTTTCCGCGTTATATTTAAAGTCAGTATATTGCATGCATAGATAGGATTGCCACACTCATACTTAATTGAGCAACAAGAAGTAGTTGGTAAATTGATAAGAAGTGTGTAAAAGGAAACTAAGTGGCTTAATTTTTTGTTATATCCAGTTCACCCCCCCTCTTGGGATTACACCTTAATCAACAGCCACTTTGCAACCAACCCTGCCCAGAGCTGCAAGATTTTGGAGCTGTTCCCAGCTTCTGAACAATCCTAAGTCTCGCCTTCTTATTCATGTGATGCTAGGGTTTCAACCCCAGCAGCCGCCTACACTAGCACCTCCCAGCCCTAGCTGCTGCTGTCAACAACCCTATTCTTCAGCCCCTGCCCAGCAACACACACAGCTTAACCCTGTACTATCCCCTACACAGCAGCACATACTCGATTTCCAGTCCTAACTCCCGTTCTATTCTCTACACAGCAGCACAAACTCGAGTTCTATCTCCTACACAGCAGCACAAACTTGAGTTCCAGCCTTACACAGTAACACAAACTCGAGTTCCAGCCCTACACAGTAGCACAAACTCGAGTTCCAGTCCTAACCCACGTTCTATCCTGTACACAGCAGCACATGCTGCCCTAGCCCATGCTCAAGCCTCCCTACATTCTAAGCTCAGCAATAAAACAATAAAAGCAGCAGAGAGTTAATGGAAAATACTAAATGAAAAGCTTAGGGCCTGTTTGGTATTGTTGTTGTTTTCTATTTTTCTTTCTCCACAACGAAAAAATAGATTATAAAAATGTGTTTGTTTCTGTTGTCAGTTTCTATTTTCATTATTGGTTTTCAGCTGTTTGCCAAAAAATTGAAAATCAGATTTTATGGTTTTTAGTTGTTTTGGCAACCTGTTGCCAGGAATTTTAATATCCCGAAATAGTTTATTTAGATTAAATTATTCATTTTATACACATCTAAATTAAAATCAAAATTAAATGATCATATGAACTTAAATCTAATTAAAAGAAAATATACATAAATTTCAAAAAATAACAATAATGCCAATTAGAAAATACTTATACTATTTTCAATTGTTACGTCCAATAAAATTTTTATTGTAAAGTAAAATTTTAAAGTAGAACAATTAAGCAAAATAATTATAATAATTTTTTTTTATTGTAGTAATTTTTTAATGTGTATTATTTGTAATTTTATTATTTAAGTCATATTTTTATAATATTTTAATTTAAAGATGAAAATGAGCATTTTTTTAATCAAGTTTTTAATTTGTATTGGTTTTATAAATGTTAACCAAGTAGGTTGCTGGTTTCTAGTTTTTAGTTTCTATTTTTGGTTTTTAGTTTTCATTTCTGGTTTTCATTTCTCTAATTTTTGACAATGATACCAAATGGCCCCCTTAAAAAAAAATGATTAGAATGCAAACCCTACATGTAAAAAGACCAACCTTTTATGAACCCTAACCCTTTTCTCTTTGTTCCTCCTCCCTTGAGTTGCTGAATGTGTCTTGTTGCTCCTTCTCTCTATTCTTTCCTCCTCCCTTAAGTGACCGAATGTGTCTTCTTTGCTCTCCTTATTCTTCTCTTTTCATCTCTTCTTCCTTTCTCCTCTCTTTTCTTTTTCCTTTGGCCATAGCCTCCCTTCTTTTTGGGGTTTCCCTTTTTTTTCCTCTTAAACTCTACGTAAACCTCTCCCTTTCTCTCTTCCCTCTCCCTTTCCTTTTTCCTTTCTCTCTCTCTTTTATGTAAGCTCCCCTAGCTCTTTCTCTCTTATTTTTTTCTTGGCCATAGCCACCCTTTCTCTTTCTCTCTCTCTCTAGCTCACCATCCTCGTCTCACAAGTGACCCCCCCTTTCTAGCTCTATCTCCCTCCTATTTATAGGCAAAAATGGAGAAGCTAGATTTTCTCTTAAAAATAGAAGGACAAGAGTGTCCCAGGGGGCAAGATCAATTACAACCTTGCCCCTAAGGCTTAAAGATAGTGCTATTGGGCCTTTGGGGGGCCAATTGGGCCCCCTTAACCTGCAAAGTGTCTTTTTGAAACTTTGAAAGAGGCCCAGAGAGGCCCAAAGAAGCCCAAAGAGGTCTTGTAGACCCAATAAAGATCCTTATAAAAAGCCAAGGGACCCCAGGAGGCCCCCAAAAACCTTGAGAGGTTCTTTGAGACCATCAAAACACAAATAAAACTTTAAGAGGCCTTTGAGGGACCCTGAATTGCAATTAAAGCCTCTTAGACCTCTCCTAAGCCCACTGACCAAAGTAAGAAACTCTTGGGTCAAAATGGGCATCGACAACATCTATTGGAGTGATAGTTGGCTCATGGGTGAGCCAAACTCTTGGTAAAGCTATGTTCTCAAATTTGAGGGTCAATAAACACGCAATCTAATTTGTTAGTAGATTCTTCCCCCCACCCCATCATTTTTTTTTGGTATTATTTCTTCCATGAATTGTAGTTTTTTTTTTTTTTTAATTTTTTATAATGGAGTAAATATATAATTTACATTTTTCTAAATGAAGAGGAGCGTAGAGAGGGCGTTAATGCCGAGAGTTGGTCTATAAGACTTGCTCTCAAAAAGACCTTGTCGAAGTCATCATTACACAGGAAATTTCTTGGAGGCAAAAATCCAGTGCTCTTTGGCTGAAGGAGGGGACATCTACTAGTTTCTTCCGCCGAACTGCTAACATGCACCATTGGGTCAATATGTTAACAAGAATTAAAGTGGAAGGGGTGATTCCAGTTGATGATGAGGAAATCAAAAGGGGCATTTGCAATTTCTACAAAAACCTTTATACTGAGCAGCAGTTTTGGAGACCAGCAGATGATGGCATTCTTTTAAAAAATCTAAGCTTTTCCACAACTCAGTGGGTTGAGAGGCCTTCTGAGCAAGGGGAAATTGTTCAGGCTTTCAAGAGTTGCAATGGGGACAAAGCTCACGGCTCTAATGGCTTCACTAAGGCCTTCTTTCTAAGGAACCAGGACCTTCTCAAATAGGATATTATTTGTGTTTCAAAGATCCCCATAGAACAGGCAAATTCATGTTTAGTATCAACTCAACCTTTGTTTCCTTGATCCCATAAAAACAGGGGCTTGCAGCATAAAAAATTTCCACCCTATTAGCCTAGTTGGCAGCTTGTATAAGCCCCTTTCCAAAGTCCTGTAACTTGGCTTAAATTTGCAATTTTGGAAGTTATCAGGAAACACCAACATGCCTTCATAACAAGCAGGCAGATCACGGATGCTGGCCTTATTTCTAGTGAAGTTGTGGATGCCTACATTAAGGGGAGGAGAAGAGGGGTGGTTTGCAAGCTAGACATGGAGAAGGTGTTGACCATGCGAACTGGTATTTTCTGCAATATATTCTCAGAAGAATGGGTTTTGGTGAAATTTGGTGTAATTGGATCCGCCATGTATCCGTACCTCCTCATTTTCAATGCTCATCTATGGCTGTCCTATGGATTTTTTCCGACCATCTCCTGGTTTGACACAAGTAGACCCCTCTTGTCCCTATTGTTTATCATTTTAATAGAAGTGTTGAGCCATATGATAATTGAAGACAACAAGGGATGGTCCCATCTCCTTTTGGCAGATGACAGTATCATTTTCTGTGAGGATGATCCTGAGCAAATCCTCAACGTTAGATGCATCCTCCTTGGTTTCAAAGCGGTCTCAGGCTTAAAAGTGAACTTGGACAAAAGTGAAATCATTCCAATGGGGACTTGTCATAGCAGGCTTTCACTAGCAGGTCTATTAGGTTCCAAAGTTGGATCTTTTCCTATTACCTATCTCAGTCTTTCTCTAGGATCCAAGTTTAAAGACATAGGAGTTTGGGACCCATGGCAGATGTCAAAGAAAACTTGCTGGTTGGAAAAGGAATTGCCAGTCAATAGGTGGAAGACTTGCACTCATCAAAGACACTGTTAGATTACCACTTTACCTAAAAGCTTAAGTTATTAGGTTGTGAACCAACAATGTATATCAAGCTTTAACACTCCCCGCACGTGCGGCTCGACAGCACATGGAGAGATAAACATACGATAGATAGCACCCATTATAGGATATCCAATAATTTAAATAGTAAACACCTCATGTAATAAATGCAAGCAACGAGACTAGAATCCAAGGCCTCCTGGTAATCAGCTCTGATACCAAGTTAGATTACCACTTTACCAAAAAGCTTAAGTTAATCAATTGTGGTCCAACAATGCATATGGAGCTTTAATAGGCACTTTATCTAGTCTCCAATATATTTAATGTCTCTTTTCCCTATCCTAAGTGGCATAGCCAAGAGGTCGGAAGATATTCAAAGAAGATTCCTATGGGGATCATGGACGAGGAATTTAAATATCATTTCGTTAGATGGTGGGTAGTTAAACAACCATGTAAAAGAGTGGTTTAGGCCTTAAATCTCTTTCCAGTTTCAAGAAGGCCGGGAAGTGGTTTTGGAGATTCATGAAAGAGAAGAATCATTTCTGGAGGGAAATCATTGCTGCCAAAGACGGCCTCCATTATGATTAATGACTGTTGCCTATAAAGAGTTGAATGGAGTCCATGGTACAGTTGTTTGTAGATCCATGAGGAGCGCATAGGATTAATTCTTCCCTCTCATTTATTTTCAAGTGGGGAATCCCAGGCTGTTGTAGAGACAAATAGTAAAAACTTTTCATATGTGATGACTTTTTTGTTGAGCTAAATTCTGTGATGAAGGTGGTGGTGGTGGTGGTGGTAGTAATAGTAGGACAACATGCATGAGGATCAGATAGAGACAAAAAGTAAATTTTTTTGCAGGTGATGACTTTCTTGTTGAACTAAATTCTATGATGAAGGTGGTGGTAGTAGGGGGAGGAGGTGGAGGAGGAGTAGTAGTAGTATAATAGGCATAAGTACCGGATGTAGAGACAAATGATAATCTTTCATGGGTAATGACTTTCTTGTTGAGCTAAATTCTGTGATGTAGGCAAAAGGTTACTTCTTTCTTGCGTCAAATATTTGTTCTCAATATATGATAAAATTTAAAGTATGAGAATTTTCTGACATTTGTGCTGATATTCGGATTATGTGATCTTTCTTGAACTCATGAATTTTCACCAATTTATTGAAAGTCATCTTTTGAATACACAGTCTGACGATTAGAAGGAATGGATTTCAGATTATTTTGTTAGTTAGGAAATTATATATGATTTTTTATTTTTAAAATATAGAATTTAATTTTTTAATTCTGTTGTTTATGGTGTGGCTCTTGTACTTGGGATTTATAAACAAAGGGAAGGGAAAACTGGATGCTTCTTGGTGTGGTGTAGCAGCAGGGACTTGTCAACAAGAGCCCTGTGCTCGTTGACGAGTAGATACTGAGAGCCAAAAATTCTCAGAGTTGAAGACTCGTCGATGAGAGGATAGACTAGTCGGCGAGTGTCCTTGGCTTCGCCGACGAATCTCGTGTTCTTGTCGACGAGTATTTCTGGGCTGCGAGGAGTTTTTTTGAATTTTAAATTTGAACGTTGAGGTGGTTGGGTAATTGGAGGGAAACCTCCGAGAGACTGTTATATATGTCATTCTGGGTGTGTATTGAGTGAGTGAGTGATCATTTGTGAACTGTATTGTCTACTTTGATATTTCCTTAGTGAAATTCTTGTGCCATTGCTTCTGTAGATATATGCTTTGCTGCACCACGTAAATCTTGTTGTTGTGCTTGTTAGTTCTTGTTTATTGGTTGTGATTAATTTGCTTGTTGCGTTTTTATTCCGCTGTGCGTCCTTTATTCGATCATTATTCACAACAAATTGGTATTAGAGCGATTGTTGTTATGACATTGGGATCATCTTTTGCAAGATTTGATATCGTCAAATTTGATGGAACCGGGAATTTTGGTTTATGGCAGAGGAGAGTGAAGGACATTCTTGTGCAACAAGGAATGATTAAGGCTCTACTTGATACTCAACCGGAAGGAATGGATGAGGCAACATGGGTAGATTTGAAAGCAAAGGCCGCTTCCACAATACGCTTGTGTTTGGTCGACAAAGTTCTCCATCGTGTGATGGAGGAGGATTCTCCAGCAGCTATATGACGAAAGTTAGAAAGTCGGTTCATGTCCAAATCACTCAATAATAAATTTTTTCTTAAGTAAAGTTTGTATTGGCTTAAGATGGTTGAAGGATCAAACTTAGATCAACATATTAATGCTTTCAATCAAATCATTAGTGATTTGATGAGAGTTGATGTTAAGTTTGATGAATGTTGTTAAACTCTTTGCCTTCGACTCATACCTATGAAAATCTTGTGACCACTCTTACGTGGGGAAAAGAAACTCTTGATCTTGAAGAGGTAATAAGTGCTTGCTAAATTTTCATCAAAGATTGAAAATATGTGATGAAGGAGAAAGACTTGTGGTAAAGGGTAATAATGAGCGAGGCAAAGGAAAATCCAAACATGGATCAAGTCAGAAATCCCGCAATCAATCCAAGAAGAAGAAAGAAATTTGGTGTTATAAATGCGGTAAAAAGGGGCATGTGAAACCGAAGTGTCTAGATTGGAAGAAGAGAAATTTTGAAAAACATAAGGGTACTTCAAAATTTGCGAATGTTGTTCAAGAAGGAGATTCAACGTGTAGTGATGGTGATGTTCTATCAGTTTTAGTGGGGTCAGATAATCTAACGGACTCTTGGATACTTGACTTGACATGTTCTTATCACATGACTCCGAACAAAGAGTGGTTCAATACTTACAGGTTAGTGAATTCTGGATCAGTTTTTATGGGTAATGATGCTTCTTGTAAGATCATTGGCATAGGAAATGTAAAGATAAGAATGTTTAATGGTGCTGTGAGAACGTTGTGTAATGTAAGACATATACTGGAGTTGAGGAAGAGTTTGATATCACTTGGAACTTTGGATTGTAATGGTTTCAATTACAAGTCTGAAGGTGGAGTTATGAAAGTATGGAAAGGAAATCTGACTGTAATAAAAGGGCAGAAACTGGATGGGAATATCTACACATTGTAGGGAACTACCATTGTAGGTGGAGCTGCAGCCATAGATGCTGAATCAGATGAGACCGTCTTGTGGCATATGCTCCTTGAGCATAAAATTGCAAAAACTGGATGGGAATATCTACACATTGCAGGGAACTACCATTGTAGGTGGAGTTGCAGCCATAGATGCTGAATCAGATGAGACCGTCTTGTGGCATATGCTCCTTGAGCATATGGGGGAACACGACATGAAGGAACTACACAAGAGGATACTTTTGAAGGGCTTGAAATCATGTCAATTGGAATTTTGCAGGATTTATGATTTTGGAAAACAGAACAAGGCAAAGTTCAGATTAGCTATACACAAGACAAAGGGTATTCTTGATTATGTGCATTCAAATGTTTTTGGTCTGGTTAGAGTTGCATCAAAGGGTAGACATGTGTATTATGTGAGTTTTATTGATGATTACTCACGGAAGGTCTGGGTTTACTTCATGCGTCGCAAATCAAATACATTTGCTAGGTTTAAGATTTGGAAGATTGAAGTGGAGAACCAGACGGGGAGGAGAATCAAATGCTTGAGGTCGGACAATGAGACCGAGTACGTTGATTCTCGGTTTATGAAGTTCTGTGCGGAGTAGGGCATCAAGAGACACTTTACAGTTCGCCGGACACCTCAGCAAAATGGTGTGGCAGAACAGATGAACCGGACTCTTGTTGAAAGGGCTTGGTGTCTCAGATTAAATGTAGGGTTACTGAAGAACTTCTGGGCCAAGGCAGTAAGTACAACTTGTTTTCTAATAAACCGATCACCAAGGGCATCACTAGAGCATAGAGTGGTAGAAGAGGTTTGGACGGGAAATGCAGTAGACTACTCCAGATTGAAGGTATTTGGGTGTCCAGCCTATGTTCACATATGTAGTGAGTAGAGGTCTAAGCTTGACCCGAAGTCTCGTTGTTGCATCTTTTTGGGATATTCAGAGGGTGTAAAGGGGTACAAGTTGTGGGACCCAGTGACAAACATGGTGGTGATCAGTAGGGATGTAGTCTTTGATGAGAAGACTATGGTGAATTGTACTCAAGAGTGTGATGAATAGAAACAGGAGCTAGAAAGCTGGGGTAGTGATGAACATGTTGTGCACGTGGAGTTGGAAGCTCAGGGCAACGACAATGATCATGGTCCTATGGTTGCAGGGAGCTCTAGTTTGGGAAACCAGCAAGTCGACGATATTCCTATACGGAGATCTAGACGCACTATCAGACCTCCACCAAGGTATGGATTTGAAGAGTTAGTATCTTCTGCTTTCCTTACTAGTTGCAACGATCCAACTACATTTCAAGAGGCAGTGCACGATCAGGAGAAAGATAGGTGGATGGGTGCGATGATTGAGGAGATGGAATCACTACATAAGAACCAAACTTGGGATTTGGTGGTGCTTCTAGATGGGAAGAGACTGATATGTTGCAAATGGGTATATAGGAAGAAGGAGGCAATTTCAGAAAAGGAAGGAGAGAAATTCAAGGCACGGTTGGTGGCAAAAGGATACTCACAGAAGAAGGGGATGGATTATGAAGAGATCTTTTCTCCAGTGGTTCGACATACTTCTATCAGAATTGTATTGGGGTTGGTAGCCCATTATGATTTACATTTGGAACAAATGGATGTGAAAACGGTGTTTCTTCATGATGACTTGGAGGAACAAATCTACATGGTATAGCCGGAGGGATTCATTGAACCGGGAAAAGAAAATTTAGTTTGCAGGTTGAAGAAATCTCTTTATGGGCTGAAACAGTTTTCAAGGCAATGGTATAAACGGTTTGATTCTTACATGATCAAGATTGGCTACAAAAGGTGTGAGTATGACTCCTGCGTATATGTGAATAAGCTTGAGGATGGTTCTCTTATTTTCTTGTTATTGTATGTCGATGACATGTTGATAGCTGCAAAAGATTTAACTGAGGTGAATCAGTTAAAGGACTTGTTGTATAAGGAATTTGACATGAAGGATCTTTGCTCGGCTAAGAAATTACTTGGGATAGAGATTCGCCGAGACAGAACTGTAGGGAGATAATGGCTATCTCAAGGCAGTTATGTGCATAAGGTGTTGGAGAGGTTTAGCATGACTGATGCAAAACTGGTGTGTACACCTCTAGCGAATCATTTTAAGTTGTCTACTGCAGGTTGCCCAAGTATGGATGGGGAAATCCGGGACATGTCAAAGATCCTCTATGCTAGTCCTGTGGGGAGTTTAATGTATGTCATGGTGTGTACGAGGCCAGGTAACTAAGTTTCTCTCTAATCCAAGAAGGCAGCATTGGGAAGCCGTCAAATGGATACTCAGATACTTAAGGGGTACATCGGGATATGGCATCATGTTCGGCAAGCAACAAGGTTGTCCTTCAATTATGGGCTTTGTAGATGCTGATTACGTTGGAGATATGGATGACATAAGGTCTATCACGGGATATGTATTTACCCTTGTAGGAGGACTGGTATGTTGGAGATCCATGGTACAGTATTTTGTAGCATTATCCACGACTGAGGCGGAATATATGGCCGTTGTCGAAGCTACATAGGAAGCCTTATGACTTACCGGTTTAGTCAGAGTGTTGGGGTTACAGTAAGATGGAGTGGTGTTGCATTGTGATAGTCAGAGTGCTATTTACTTGGCGAAAAATCAGATATACCATGCTAGAACCAAGCACATTGATGCGAGGTTCCACAGGGTTCGGGAATTGATTGCTTCGGGTGAGCTTGTGTTGGAGAAAGTTCACACGTCTGAAAATGCAGTGGATATTTTGACGAAATAGGTTACTTCTGAGAAGTTCAAGCATTGCTTGGACTTACTCCATGTCTCCAATTGATAGAAGGGAGACAAAACCAACCGAGCGATTCAAGTTCAAGGTGGAGCATTTGGACATGTTTTTCAGGATTCTCCTAAGGGGCGTATAATCACCAAGGTGGAGATTGTTGTTTATGGTATGACTCTTATACTTGGGATTTATAAACAAAGGGAAGGGAAAACATATGGATGCTTCTTGGTGTGGTGTAGTAGCAGGGACTCGTCGATGAGTGCCCTGTGCTCGTTGACGAGTAGATACCGAGAGCTAGAAATTCTCAGAGTTGAAGACTCGTTGACGAGAGGATAGACTAGTCAATGAGTGTCCTTCTTGGCTTTGTTGACGAATCCCCTGTTCTCGTCGATGAGTGTTTCTGGGTTGCAAGCAGTTTCTTTGAATTTTGAATTTAAACGTTGGGGTGGTTGGGTAATTGGAGGGAAACCTTCGAGAGACTATTGTATATGTCATTCTGGGCGTGTATTGAGTGAGTGAGTGATTATTTGTGAAGTGTATTGTGTACTTTGATATTTCCTTAGTGAAATTCTTGTGCTATTGCTTCCGTGGATGTAGGCTTTACCGAACCATGTAAATCTTGTTGTGGTGCTTGTTATTTCTTGTTTACTGGTTGTGATTGATTTGCTTGCTGCGTTTTTATTCCGCTATGCATCCTTTATCCAATCATTATTCACAAAAAATTCCAATGATGAAGGAAAGCATAATCCCTTATATTCTTGGGAAGTTGCTTTCTAAAGCATTTTTCTGTTATACAACTTCACCCCACATTACTGGGGACCCCTGTGGCAATATAACAGTATCTTAGATGTGTTTGTCTGAATTGGTCAACACTGCTTGCATTCTCTGAGAAGCATATAACATGTTTCTTTCGGAATGCCCCTGAAGATATGAGACCTTTTAAATCTTTATTTTTATTTTGATTTTGAAGGAACAGAAACAGTAGAATCAAGCAGTTATTATCAGAAGCCTCTGAAATCAGTCATCCCCAACTGAAGATGAACAGGTGAAGCATCAAGAAGGTTCCTTTGGATCTCCTGGGAGGCTTATCAAGTTATCATCAACCTGGGGGCATCTGTTGGAGGAATATTTGGCATAGTATTTCCAAGTTTTAGGAAGAAATCATGAAGCTATCGATATCAACACTAGTGGCAATGCCAGCAAGCAGTCAAATGACCCCTCCTTTAGTTGGAGACAAAACCCAAGATGTTAAGCGTGTAGGATATTTAGTTAGCAGTTGCGCCTTTGATGTTGGAGAAGAGCATCGGTATTTGTCTCCAGAGACTGAAAATGCAAAGCTTCCTCAGCTCACTGACACAGATGTGGCTGGAGCCTCACTACTTAAAACTGGGCTTTGGCACGTCTACACAGCAACATCAAGTTTAGATGTTGCTCATGGTTTCACTTTTGGCAGCATCAACACTTGGACATCGCTCCCTTCTCTTTTCCGAAAACACTAGAATCCTCCTCTTGCTTCACCCCTTGCCACATTGTCTCTTACAACTTTGCTGCCTCACTTAATTGCATAGCTGCCGTAGCCAAACGTGATTCAGATATATCTGCATTTTCATATTTAGGTATGAGTATTGACATAACTATATGAAGGGGAGCTTAGGAGCGTAAGGTTGTCACTGTGTGACCTGGAGGTCATGAGTTCGAGGTGTGGAAACAGCCTCTTGAAAAAATGCAAGGTAAGGCTGTGTACTATAGACCCATTGTGGTCCACCCCTTCCTCGGACCTCATATACGCGGGAGCTTTGTGTACCGGGCTGCCCTTTATTGACTTAATTATGTATTAGTGAAGTTTCTTATGTTAATGATATTATTCAAACCACAGAACAGAATTCCTTCCTGCACCACTGCTTCCTGCCACCTCACCAACTCTTGCTACGATGATTTTTCTGCTCTTTAGCAAAACTACAAACAGGTCCATAGTCAAGTTGTTAGCTTTTTGAGTCCGATCTCTGTTTTGATGCTGACAAACCACCAGTATCTTATGTGTGCATTTAGTGTGTGAACAGGTTATCATTTCAGCACGAACATAAGATACCAAAAAATGGAAGCTAGCAAGGACATAAAGCTCGCACACTCCTGGAAAAATTCATGGAAAATGATGAGTAAAAGAAGAAGACATTTTGATTTTAATTTGTATTGCATTTAATTTTTTATTTGGTTTATAATAATGCATGCATGTGCATGATTTGATTTGAATGCTCAGATGACCGTAGTTTGACCATAGGGAACCAAAGGCCATAGACAGACCTTAGAGTTGACTTCGGTCGACCGACGTTAGGTTTTTAGGCTTAATTGAAAGCCTCGGGCGACCGAACTATTTATGTGTTATAGCCCTCAGTCGACCGAACACTCTGATGGCCAAAAAGTCAACAAGTTGATTGAGGCCTGGGCAACTGAATTTAAATTGAACTAACTGCCCCCGGTCGACCGAATGCTTAAAAGCTACTTTTCCATTGTCCTCGGGCCACCGAACATTTAGTTCAAAATAGGATCGGGCGACCGAATAGTGAGGTTCGGCAAACCGAACAACTCACCGGGCGACCAAACCTCAAACATTTGGAAAATCGCCTTGGGCCCAACCACTCGGACTCACCCTTGGGCACCCGAAGTAAAAAAGTTAACTTTTCTCTGTGTGTCTGTTCGGGCGACCGGCCCTAAGGACCGGGAGACCGAAACTCTCGGGTTGCCAAAAATTAATTGTGGTAATTGGGATTAAAATTTAATTAAACTTTTTCAAAATCCCCAATATGTCCCAATGGTCATATTTTTTAGAAAAATTATAAACATCCCTTTCATTTGTTTAATTAGCAACTTTGATTAACTTAAAAATTCTCTCAAATCTTTTTTTTAATCAAAGTTCCCCCATTTCAATTCCTATTTCAAAAATCTTTTATGGGGTAAATTTTATACTCCCCCAACTCTCTTTATTATTCTTTGGAAAATCTTTTGAAAGAGAGCATATTTATTTTAGGGCATTTACTTCTTGCATTTATGCTTTCATAGAAAAATTTTATCTTACAAGAATCATTTGAAAAATCAAAATCCTAGGTTCTCCGATTATTCTTTGAAAAATATTTTTTGGGAGAATATTTTGTTAGGGTCAAAACCTTTGAGCGTTCATCATACAAATTACTTTCAAAGGTTGAAATATTAATTTGAAAAACACCCTTACTCTACTTAAGCATTAATTTCATATCATATGAGAGTGCATTAGAGTTTTTAATGTGTACATCCATGCTTGTATTTAGAAGCATTTTAATATGTACAAAAATAATTTTTATTGTACTAGTTGGGTTCAGCCTGGAATTGAATTGGGGAGTCTCAGCCCCGTAAATGAGACCGGTTCGGTTCAATTCGGAAATTGAACTGGAGAGTTTCAGCCCTGTAAGTGAGACAAGTTGGGCTCAGCCTTGTAATTGAGTTGGAGTTTTCCTCGCCCCGTAAGGAGAGGATGTAAATGGCTTCTGCTCCGCCCGTTTAAGTGAGCAGGGATAGTGTAATCCTTGAGGGGTATGTCCAAGGCGGGGACGTAAGTTGGTTTGGCCTAACCTCGATAACAAATATCGTGTGTTGCTCTCTCCTTATCTCATTTAATTTATGCACTTTAAATTCAGCATGTGTATGCTTGTTCACTTATGGTTATATCGAATTGCATGCACACATTCACTTTAAATGAGATACACGTGTATGTCTGTACATATTGCTTATTCTGTTTTACATACACAACCATAATTAAGATGAGATATGATATGTGGTGAATCGGTTTAAATGTTTAATTTAGCCAAAATGTTTTTAAAACCCAGTTCACCCCCCCTCTTGGGATCACACCAATTCCAACACGAGTTCCCTTTCTTCACAAGTAATCAGCAAAATCTAGTCATATCCACTCCAGGTAGCTCATACACTGACCTCGTAGAGATCTTCTCAATAGATTATTTTCAAGTTAGTGTTTCTGTTGTTCCGATCATATTTTAGATCATATTTCAGTAGGGTTTACATTCTTCAGAGCTTAAAGACATGGGCTTGTGTCCATTGCATGATGGATATTGTTGCTTGTCCCAGATTCAATTAAGAAAATTGATTATGTTTGAAAGAAATTAATTTTGTTTTCAGTAGTGAGTTTTCAAAGAGAGAAAACAACAAGGATACAATTACATTACAATTTCAGGGCTTTCAAGCAATTTCAGTACAGAATCAGATTTTCCTTTTCTCCATGCATATACTTCTCACATCCAAGATCACTTTATGAATGGGGGAATCTATTCTGAGATTGGATTTCTCATAAAGCAGACTGTTCCTGGCTGCCAGGTCTTGTGGATTGCAGTGTTCCAGGCTAGCTTGTAGACTTCTTCAGTTGGAAAATCTCAAGGGTGGCAATCCAATTGACAGTTTAGTCCCAATATTTGAATTGTCGTGGAATTTCAAAGGGTGTGCTTGCTCCATTGATCTGTTGTGTGACTAGACAACAAAAGAATAAATGGCTTGGGTTTTCCAATCCAGTCCCACAGAGTTTACCGTGTAGATCAGGGGTTTTTCCCCCATGCTATTAGTTTCTCAAATGTAGAAGTTTTGTCTTTAATTGGTAGTCCAGCAATAAAAGAATGTTTGGGACGTTATGCTTGCACTAAGTGTATTTTGCCCAATTGACTAAAGGGGATCTTTCTCGAATTGAATTCCAGGCTGTAGAGAAGGAGAACTTACCTGAAGGAGTGAGGTCGCTGTATATAATATCCTTTCAAGTAGCATCTAGGGCAGAGCTTAGGGTGTTTTTGATTTGCAGTACATTAGCTGTTTGCCTCCTTGACCAAGCCCAGTTATCATCATTGACCATTTCTGCTGAAAGGCCAATTCAATAGGCAAGTGGGCTCCATAGTGTTCAAGAAGGGGGCTGTGTGTGTGCCAGTTGTCAAAGAATTCTGTGTTTTATCTAAGAATATGCAATTGGTCCAGTCCTTAGGATTTTCTTCCATGTCCATGTGTTACCAGCTGTGATTTTTGTGTCTGTATGACGCATAAGAATGTTTTTGAGGTGCAGAGATGCCTAAAAGCTTGATGATGGCTGTATTCCCTCACTCTAAGATTTAATGTCTTAGCCCTCCTTCTTTGTAGGGTTTATGTACATCCTTCAATTTCACCTAACAGCCGTATGTGTTCCAATCATTCCCTTTTCCACAAGAATGATTTGAACCTCCTTTCAAGTTCATTTAAAATGGCTTGGGGAAGTAAGATTGCTGCAGACCAGTAGCTTTGGATACTCTCAAGGATTGTTTCGATCAATTTTAATCTTCCTGCAAATGATAGATACTTGTGGGTCCATGTGTAAATTCTTGCAGAAAATTTTTCAATTTGGAGGTTGCAGCCAAACCTGCTGATCTTTTTTGTAACTAAGAGAAGATCTAACTCATTTAAGGGTTTCACTGGTAATTTACCCTCTGGAATTCCCAGTGTTTGGGTGATGTTCTCTATACCAGGTTTTGAGATACTGTAGTAGCATACCTCGGATTTTGAGGTGTTGCATCTAAACCCAGTAATTCTGTAGAAAATAGTTAGGTTGTGTTTGACACATGGAGCAGAAGTTATGTTCCCATGGGCTAGGATCAGAATATCATTAGCAAAGCATATGTTACCAGTCTAAGCTCATTACATTTGGGATGATAAGCAAGGTTTCCATGAGATGTGTCATACTGTAGGAATCTAGTGAGTACCTCCATGAGCATGCCAAATGGTAAGGAGAAATGGGTCTCTTTGTCTGATTCCTTCTCATCCTTGGAAGTAACTTTCTGCTGCCCCTTTATGTTGACTGAGAAAGATGGAGCTGTGTACACTCTTTTTTCCAATTCGTGAAGTTACATTATGTGCCAATGATTCAAGTAGATATGACAAAATTTCAGTGCACAGAATCAAAAGCCTTCATCAGGTCAACTTTTAAAGCAAAACTTGGAGGCCTGGAGCTGCTGATGGGTCTGATAGTAGAAATAAATCCTACTTCAATTGTGTTTCGGTCGTGATTTCTTGCTCTGATTAGTGGCATCAATTGCTTTGTTTTGGACCGAATCATTAATGAATCAATCTGGAGACTTGGAACAATATGCGTTCCCAACTAGGAACGCTACAAACACCGGAAGAACCAAAAATAATCCCAAGGGAAACAACATTCAAGAACTTGTTGCTTAAATAATGAGATTAAAATCCCCAAATTCTCTATATATAAAGAACTAGATGAATAGAGATGGATACATAGTGCGTTTCAGTCTATGGACTATTTTTAAGGTATTTGTTGTGAAAATTGGATGCACAGCGGAAATAAATGATCATACAACGCAGCAATCAATAGTGAAATATACAGAACCACAATCACATAGAGTATAATGAAAGCAATAAAACAATGACACGAAAAATTATGTGGTTCGACAATGCCTACATCCACGGGAGCAATCGACAATGATATTTTACTATCTTGTGTCCAAAAGACACTGAGTTACATCATACAACATGTATACATAAGTTTCTCGGAGGCTTTCCCTCCAAAACCCAACTTGTCCAACGTCCCAATTCAAAATTTGAAAACAAACGCCGAGTAACCGAGCCAAACTGTCGACAGTTTGTAGACATACCGTCGACGGTTTAATACCGAGAGCAACCAGTCAAAGTAACAGACCTAGAACTGTCGATTGTTTCACTGCACTGGACCAAACTGTCAACGGTTTCCTCCTGCAAGTTAGTATTCCTGTTTTCTTCATGTTTTCTCTTTGTACATGCCTTCCACTCAATATATGAGCCGCATATTACAACAATCTCCACCTTGGCGAATATGCGCCCCTTAGAAGAAAACTGAAAACATAAACTTGCTGCTCCACCTTGGAACAATAGGTTGGGACCGTCTCTTGTCTAGCAACTAGAGACAAAAACCAAGTCCAAGCAATGCCTGAACTTGTCTGTGACAGCTTCAGCTACTGCCAAAAACCCCGATTCAGTTGTAGATAGTACAACTAGAGATGTACCCTAGATTTCTAACAAATAGACCGTCCCATAACAATAAACACATACCTTGTTGTAGACCTCCTATCATCTAGATCCCCTGCATAATCTGCATCAACATATCCTACAACTGACGGATCAATCTGTTGCTTGCCGAACATGATGCCATAGTGAGAAGTACCCCGTAAGTATCTGAAAATTCATTTAATGGCATCCTAGTGCTGTTTACTCGGATTTGAAAGAAACTTACCACGCTGACAGCTTGTGTCAAGTCCGGCCTTGTACATACCATAACATACATTAAACACCCCACTGCACTAGCATAGGGAACCTTTGATATATCCCAAACATCACCGTTCGTCATTGGGCATTGAGCGGTAGACAAATTAAATTAATTCACCAACGGTGTTTTGGCGACCGATTTAACCATGTTAAACCTCTCTAACACCTTCTCCACTAAACCACCCTGAGACAACCACAATCTCCTTGCAGTTCCGTCCACAAAGCCACCCTTTTGTAACTATACCCGTTTCAATCTAAAGTGTCCAATGAAATCACATTCTTTTGTAGATCCAGTACACGCCTTACATCACATAATGTTCTCACAATACCATCATACATTTTAATTCTAACATTTCCTATTTCAATAATTTTGCATGAAGCATCATTTCCCTTTAGAACAGAACCAGAATTTATTGAACTGTAGGTATTGAACCAATTTCTATTTGGTGTCGTGATAAGAACATCTCGAATCTAGGATCCAATAATCTGTGAGGCGTTCGGAACCCGATGAAACAAAAAGCATATCACCATCACTGCTCCCTAAGTCTCCTTCTTCCACTACATTCATAGATTTTGACAAACCCTCTTGATTTTCTGCATTCTCCTTCTTCCACTCCGGACACTCTAGTTTTATGTGCCCAATTTTCCCACACTTAAAACACCTTATGTAATGATCCCAAAGAAAAAAATAAAATAATATATATATATATATATAAGTATTACAATTATAGTTCACTATTTTAAAAAGAAGTTACAGTTTACTGCTAACAATTATAGTTTTACAAATGCAGTTTTGAAACTACAATATTATATGTTAACTGTTATAGAATTATGGTACAGTAAAGCTCATCATAGCTACACACTAATATAATCTTTCTTATTTACTGAGCGTCGTTTCACCCAATTGTTCTCCTACCTTATGAATAGCTTTGAGGAGCGTTTTTAGAATCAGGCATAGCAAGCACATGCGTGGGATTAGAGAGAGTAGTTTAGAATAAATACTAGTATAGTACCAAGTGGAAACACTTTTATGTTTTGGAATTTTTAAGAATGTTAATTTTAATGTTGGAGATACTCCTGTAATGCGGTTATTTAGCGCTTTGGTATAAAAATTATAAGGTTTTATTTATTTCAGCTGTTTCTATTTCTTACGTCACCAGTGCAATTATTATAGAAAGGCGCACCTTAGACCCTACAGGTTTGGGGCGTGACAGTTGTGGTATCAGAGCATAGGTTATAGTTCTGTAGACTTTAGTGAATAATTTTTACTAGAGTATAGGTATTGATATGCCCTAAACATATTAGTCTTAAAAGCAGTCCATCTATCATAAAGAACATTAAGGAGCAGCCACAATTAGGGCCATTATTGCTCAAGGGTAGCTGTTCTGGAGGAGTCAACCCATGCACACCCAAGCGGTCCGCGCCCGCGCCACTGACAACTATCCTCGGCTCCATAAAGGCCTGAGCAATTTGCGCCCGCGCCATAACTAGCCAATAAATGGCCATACGCCCCTGGGTCGACTTCAGCCACTATAAGAAAGGACACGGAGAAGAGGTCAAGGTAAGTCATTCAACACTCACTCTTACTGTTGCATTTAGCCTCTTTGAAGCATTCCCCTTAGGGATCAGAGTGATCCCCCAGAGTACACCCCGGGTCCTCCAAGCCTTTTTGCTTTCATCTTTTTCAGATCAATGGAGATCTGAGAGCAGTCTCGCTGGTCATCGCCGATTTTATCCCGCAACAGTTGGTGCCGTTTGTGGGAACTTGCTTCGGAAAGGCACTCATCCTACTCCTGGCACCTCCTAAAACCAATACGATATGTCTTGGCGGTGTCCAAGATGAATCGTGAGGAATCCTTATACTCTCTCACCGCAGCTTTGGTGGCCAACAGCAGCTGCAGCAGCAGGAATCTCCTCCCTTTGGATCTTCTCTATTTCTTCCCGAAGGGCCTTCTCGCGGAGCTCAGCCTTACGAAGCTCATTCTGGACAGCGACATACTTTTCTCTGGCATCTAAGGTCTACCGGTACATCTCGGTAACTTTTTCCTCCTGCGCCAAAGCCATGGTCGCCAGTTGAGAACAAATAAAAGGGAAGAATGAGTTTAAAACTTTAAAGAGAAAAGGGAGGCGGGATGGAGCACAGTTGAAACGCATGAGTTGCGTAGGTACTTGGTATGTAGTATGCCTAATCTTCATAGACAGGAGGTCTGGAAGGGAACATTGAGCTACCACAAAATCCTCCAAATGAACTGGCCTACGCAGTGCAGGAGTAGAACGGGTTGGCTCGTGGAAGATCGCCTTAGTAAAAACGGTCGGGCCAGGAACCTTCGCTGTAGCAACATTCGCCGCAGCAGGAGGCTCACTCTCGCCTACAATGACCGCTTCCCTCTGGGATGATTCCCTTCAAGCTCCCTCCTCTTCTTCTTGCTCCTGCTCGCCCTCTGCTTCTTGGCTTCGCCCATGAGAGACTCATACTTGTTGAACTCCATATCTGCAAAAGGAGAAAAGAAAATAAGTGAACAGAGAACCACAAGGGTATCCGAATATACATCAGGAGATCAAGGGTAAAGATAAGACTTGGAGAAACGGGGTTGATCTCCCACTGCACAAGGACTCGCTCCTTGAGCAGCTCCTCGTGAGGGACAATCCCCTGCCGACCAAAGGCTTGTAGGTCTTTTAGGATGGCCTGCTCGGAGGGAGACAGTGTGGGAGGTATATGATGCACCCAAGTTAAAAGAAAAAGAAGAAAGAGTAAGCAACAAGTACCTACACATAGCTCGTGCATACGTAAAAAGTAAATAAAGAGAAGAGAACATCACCATCGAGAGGGGCAGACCAAACGCGAGACCCAGAATAATTCAACTCCTCGGATGCAAAAAAGTACCGGGACTTTCAATTGTGAATGGAAGAGTTACTCGGGGTAAAGAGCTTATACCCGGACTAAGAGTTGAAGTAGTACAGTTCCTTCTCCACAGAGTGCGTCCTTATCTGGAAGTAGCTCCGAAAGAGAGGCACCGTGGGCTGATAACCTCGACGGAGGAGGAGAACAACAAAGCATACCAACGAAAGGTAGGAATTCGGAACAAGCTGTGAGGGGGCTATGCGATAAAAACGCAACACCTCAGAAATGAAGGGGAGAAAAGGTAGCCTGAGTCCTAGGTCCAAATAGTCGGTGTACAAAAAAATTTCATTGGGGCCAGGATCAAGAGCAGGCTCCAAACTGGTCGGCAACCTAACGCTAATGTTTGCAGGGATAGCAAAGAAGTAGCAGATATTTCGCATATCCGAGGAAGACAGATCATACTGAGCACTCCTCACCATGACTGGAGCCTTCGCTGGGGGCGCCGAAGACTCCATGACAAAAGCAAAGTACGAAATAAACAAGACAAACAACTTACGCAAGTACACAAATGGATCAAACAAGTAAACTTCCCGCAAAAACAAAGAAGCTACTGTACGAAAGAAGATTAAACAAGTAGACTCTGCATAAAAACACGACAGACACTCTGCAAAAAAAGATAAAAAGGCAAACTTTTTGTAAGAACAGCGAAGAACAAAACAAACATACAATGCCACACAAAAATAGAATAGAGCAATCGAGGAAAGGCAGAAGGAGAGCGTACCTAGCAGACAGAAGGGACCCTTTGGGTGAGACGAGGAGCAAATGAGGGAGCCCGCGACCTTTATATAGAAAGCCTACACGGATCCCCAAAAGAGTTAGCATCTCGAGAAGGCGGGAACCCTTCAACTCCGGTGTGCGTCTCAAGGGAAAGAAAGTAAATCCCTGCACATACATCGACGTGGCATCAATTCCCAGGAATATAAGCTCTCCCAAGTTATGACTCAGCTGACGAAATTATTAACTTTTGCAAGGCGGCGAACGTCATGAAAGGACTTCCACGTTGCATCACAGCGGCTAGACTGACAGGCACAGCAGATGACGTTAGAAGAGAGCCCAACAAATGAGCACAGCTCATTAGGCAAACTAGGCCCAATTGACGAGCACTGCTCGTGAGGCCATACAACAGTCCAGCAAATGAGCACAGCTCATTAGGCAAACAAGGCTCAACTAACGAGCACTGCTCGTGAGGCCATGCAACAGCCCAGCAAATGAGCACAATTCATTAGGAAAAACAGGCCCAACTGACGAGCACTTCTCGTGAGCCCATGCAATAGCCTAGCAAATGAGCCCAACTCATTAGGCAAATAAGGCCCAACTAACGAGCACTGCTCGTGAGGCCATGCAACAACCCAGCAAATGAGCAGTTCGGCAAAAATGCCCCCAAGAGCAGCTCGGCAAAATTGCTCAGTAAAAATGCCTCCAAGGAGCAATTCAGCAGAACAGCTGGACAAAAATGCCTCCAATGAGCAGTTTGGCAAAAACGGCTTAGCAAAAATGCCTCGAAAAGCAGCTCGGAAAAAGCGGCTAAAAAAAAATGTCTGAAAGAGCAGCTCAGCAGAAATAAGCTCCGCAAAAATGCCCTTGAGAGCAGCTTGGCAAAACCGCTCGATAAGAATGCCTCCCAGGAGCAGCTCGGCAAAAACGGCTCGACAAAAATGCCTCAAAGAGCAACTTGGCAGAGAACAGCTCGGCACAACAACTTTGCAAAAATGTTTGAAAGAGCAGCTCGGCTGAAATTAGCTCGGCAAAAATGCCCATGAGAGCAGCTCGACAGAACCGCTTGGTAAAAATGCCTCCAAGGAATAGTTTGGCAGAACAACTCGGTAAAAATGCCTCCAAGGAGCAGTTTGGCAGAACAGCTCGACAAAAATGCCTCCAAGTAGCAGCTCGGCAAAAACGGTTCGGAAAAAAATCCTCGAAGAACAGCTCGGCAGAAAACAGTTCAGCAAAAATGCCCCGAATAGCAACTCGGCATAACAGCTCGGTAAAAATGTCTCGAAGAGCAGCTTGGCAAAAAAACAGCTCGGCTAAAGATGCCCTGAATAGCAACTTGGCATAACAGCTCGGAAAAAATGCCTCGAAGAGCAGCTCGGCCAAAGATACCCCGAATAGCAACTCGGCCAACATAGCTTGGCAGAATATGACCCAGAAGAAACAGCCATCGAGGTTTGCTCGGCAAAATATGGTCGGAACAAAATTCCCTTTGGGGGCTACTCGACACAAATCGCCGAATGGAGTTGGTCAGAAGAGCCTGCCCGGCACGAACTCGCGAGGGTAGTAGGACGAGACGACCCACTTGGCACAACCTATCTCCCGCATATTGGCTCGGTCAAGCTGTTTGAGCCACATCATCGGCTCGGACCCGACGACCTCCCGTTGATCGGCTCGGATCAGCCATGTTGTGCCCCTCCTCAGCTCGGATTAACCATGCTATACCACTCATCGGCTCGGACCAGCTGATCGGGGTTGAAATCGGCTCGGCAAGTCTGTTCAAGCCCCTTTTTCCCGGATCAGCAGAGGTTCTTTGAATCTAAAAAAAAATATATATACACCTATATGGAGGAGATAAGGCCACCTTCAAAATTCCAAGAATCAGTTCCGAAAATTTGAAACCAAGGGGGGGACAACTAATATGCCCCAACATATCAGTCTTAAAAGCAATCCATCTATCATAAATAGCATTAAGGAGCAGCCACAATTAGGGCCATTATTGCTCAAGGGTAGCTGTTTTGGAGGAGTCAACCCCATGCACACCCAAGCGGTCCGCGTCCACGCCACTAACAGCTATCCTTGACTCCATAAAGGCTAGAGCGATTTGTGCCCGCGCCATAACTAGCCAATAAATGGCCATACGCCCCCGGGTCAACTTCAGCCACTATAAGAAGGGACACGGAGAATAGGCCAAGGTAAGTCATTCAACCCTCACTCTTACTGTTGCATTTAGCCTCTTTGAAGCATTCCCCTTACTTAGGCATCAGAGTGATCCCCCGGTGTACACCCTGGGTCCTCCAAGCCTATTTGCTTTCATCTTTTCAGGTCAACGGAGATCTGAGAGTAGTCTTGCTGGTCATCGCCGATTTTATCCCGCAATAGGTATGAATCATGATGAGGGTAGGAATGGGTAGGTTAGGATGTTTTCAACCTATTATTTTGTTATGCTCTAACAATGGATTTATGATTTTGAAATAACTTTGGTCATTGTTTCAAAATGGACCCCAAAGATAACAACGTGAACATTGGAGGGAATTAGAATAATATGGAAACTCCCAATAAGGAAGGCATCAACTCTACTAAGGTGCTACGCGAGGAACAACAACAAGTCATGGTGGAGATTGTGTGAAACTTGAGGGGACGAAATCATCAACCCACTTTCAACGGTTGTACCGTCGAACAGTTTAGTCGCATGAACCCTCCGACCTTTTAGGGAAAAACTGGATCCAAGAAATGGAAGAGTTACTACAAGTCCTTTGTTGCACAGACGAACAAAAGGTGCTTTACTTTGCCTTTAAGATGACTGGTGAAGTCAAACGCTGGTGGAACTTAAGGAAGCTTCTCCTCGAACAAGAACTAGGTCTAGCAATCATTACGTGGGAATGCTTCAAGGGGGTTTTCTTCAAACTGTATTTCCCCACATCTACTAGAGATGCCCAAGCCAAAGAGTTTGCAAGCTTCAAACTGTCCAACAATATGTGGCGAAATTTATTGAGCTATCCCGTTTTGCATTGTATTTGTGATGAATTGAAGAAAGCTCAAAAGTTCGAAGAAGGCTTGAGCCCAAGGATCTATGATTGAGTCGTGGTATTCCAACTTAGGAACTTCTTCGAGTTGGTGGACAAAGCAACTGTTGTTAAGAGAAGTCTACCAAGAAATGCTGAGATGTACGACCAGAGAAAAAAGCCCATGCCTCAAGGATTCCACTCTGATAGAAATCAAGGTCCTTGGAAGAAGAAGAACAATAATAACTTGGGCCAGAGGCAAGAAAATGGAAACCAAACCTATCAAAGCAATCAATAGGGCACCCATTGTCCACAATGCAATTGAATGCATAGGGGTGAATGTCGCATCGGATTAAACATGTGCCATTGATATGGTGAAGCAGGCCACTATGCCCGAGAGTGCCGTGCGCTGTAGAATAACACCTATAATCCTAGTCAGTATAAAGGAAACAACAAGGCACCTAGAGGCAACAATCAGTAGAACACAACCCAGGCGCGTGTCTATGCACTCATTCCAGGAGATGCAAACAATGCTAACGATGTGGTGATAGGTAATATTCCTATGTTCTTTAAGAAAGCAGTAGTATTATTCGATTCTGGAGCTACACATTCCTTTATATCTATGACTTATGTTAAAATGTGTGGGATTGGGACCCAGCCATTGGATACTGAGTTATCTGTGGTTACACCAATGGGAACCTTGGTAGTATGTTGGAGGATACTTAAGGGTTGCCCAATTTGTATCAAGGAAGAGTACTACCTGCCAACTTAGTAGTGTTTGATATGCATGGGTTCGATGTAATTCTTGGGATGGACTGGCTCTCTTCTAGCTACGCCAGTATAGATTGCTACAATAAAGAGGTAGTGTTCAGACCTCCTGGAGAGTAAGAGTACAAGTTCGTTGGATCTTGTGTGCCCCCTTCGTTGTTAATATTGTCAGCTATTCAGGCAAAGAGATTGCTCTTAAATGGATGTCAGGGATGCCTAGCATGCGTAATGGAGGTACCAAAGGAAGAATTGAAGCTTGAGGATATTCCAATAGTAAGGGAATTCTTGGATGTATTCCTTGAAGACTTACTTGGGTTGTCTCCCGATCGCAAAATTGAGTTCGCTATCGACCTACTCCTTGGAATGACACTGGTATCAAAAGCTCCATAGTCCATACATAATGGCACTAGCAGAATTGAAAGAGCTGAAGGAGCAGTTATAGGAGCTGTTAGACAAAGGTTTCATTAAACCCAATGTGTCACCATGGGGAACACCTGTTCCATTTGTTAAAAAGAAGAACCGGTTGTTGAGGATGTGTATTGATTATCTCGATGTAAACAAGGTGACGATGAAGAACAAATACCCACTACCTCGCATAGATGACTTGTTTGATCAACTCCAAGGAACACAAGTCTTTTCTAAGATTGATCTTTGATCAGGATACCATCAACTGAATATCAAGTTAGAGGACATTCCAAAGACTGCATTTAGAACTAGATATGGCCACTATGAATTTTTAGGCATGCCGTTCGGGTTGACTAATGCCTCCGCTGCATTCATGGACCTTATGAACAGGGTCTTCCATGAATATTTGGATCAATTCGTTGTGCTTTTTATTGATGATATGTTGATCTATTCAAGGAGCCCAAAAGAACATGAGAATAATTTGAGGCTAGTACTCCAAGTTTTAAGAGAAAAGAAACTCTATGCCAAACTTAAGAAGTATGACTTTTGGCTAGAGAAAGTTGCATTCTTGGGACATGTTGTGACGACCCAAAAATTCCACTACTCTAATACCACCTGTAATAATATTTTCATACAGCGGAAGATCTTAAATACAAATTACCAGAGTACGAATTAACCCAATATAACAATATCATTTCCAATATCACAATTGACACCCCTAAAATTCTAAATACATCAAAAACATAATTTAATAAAGATCTATTCTAAATAAAACCTTCTATCCCACCCACGCTTCACTGCGCTACTTTGATCGCTGTTATACTCCATATGACATCTGAAAAATATTGGATAATTATGGGGTGAGACACCTCTTAATAAGAAAGGAACAAATTATTATCAGTGTGTGGCCAATGAGTTTTAGTGTACCATATATAAATAACATTCAATACGTGTAGCATATAAATAACTTTGTATACTGTAGGTCATGTTGACATATAAAGCAATCTATCTTTCGGTGACCACATCTGGTACATACCTAGACACTCGCTGACATTGAGCACTCTTCTAGCACCCTACCCCGTACAGTAGGCCTACTCAGCAAGCCTTCCCAATTCAGCAAGCCCTCGGGCTAAAGTCCCGAGGATTAGGGCGTTACGTATCACCGTCCCCCTCTGCCTTGATATGACCAAACATATCCCTCAAATATGCAATTGCGCAATACTACGGTACCATATTCATAAAAGTCTTTCCACATTACTTTCAACAATCCACGTGATCTCAACAGGTTTAATAAAGGGAATTAATCTCATGCCACATGGTTCGAATGATAAATCATACTTTAATAATATTCATATAATCATGTACTTAGATTAAAGACCAACACAATATCCATATACTCATATCCTGCAATTTAATCGGTTAATCTTTAAAAAAAACAGCTGACATAATTTATTCCCCTTACCTGTTCCTGAAAATATGCCTATTATACTCAGAAGACGGATCCCTAGCTTTTCAAACCCGTAGTGGGAAGTGAGCCGGCAAGCCGAGAGAGGTGAGAGAGACGATTAGGAAGTGAGAGCGAACTTCGAATAGCCTTAGGAGAGAGAGACACGTGAGGGATGAGAGAGAGAGAGAGAGAGAGAGAGAGAGAGAGAGAGAAGAAAAACTAAAACCCTAGCTTGGGACAGAGAGAGGAGAGAATTTTTTTTTAAAAAATGAGCTCAGTTCTATTTATAGGGAAGCTAGCCCGCACGAAACCATTGACGATTTTCCTGAAATCGTCGACAGTTTGGCCCTGTGGTCCTGTTATACAAGCTCTTGGTAGTTGTAACCGTCGACGGTTTTCCTGAGATTTTGAAATCGTCGACGGTTTTTCTGAGCTTCCTGAAAACGTCGTCGGTTTGGCCTATACCAAACCCATTTCCTTCTTTTCTTTTTCTTTTTATTTATTTTCCTTTTCTTTTATTTATTTTTCTATTTTCTGGGTTCGGGTCCCTACACATGTGGTATCCAAAGATGGCATTTTAGTGGATCCAATTAAGATAGAGGTCGTAGCAAATTAGGTGAGGCTGAACAATATTCATGAGATCAGGAGTTTCTTAGGTCATGGCGGATACTATCACCGATTTGTAGAAGGATTTTCCAAGATATCGGTCCCACTAACGACGTTGACAAGGAAGAATGTTAAGTTCAAATGGATAGAGGAATGTGAGCGAAACTTTCAAGAATTAAAGCAACGGCTTATCACCGCTTCGGTGTTGACAATTCCTTCAGGAGCAGGTGGTTTTGTAATTTACAGTGATGCATCCTGAAAAGGGCTCGGGTGCGTGCTAATGCAACAAGGAAAGGTCATTGCATATGCATCTCGACAACTCAATAAGTAAGAGTAGAAATCTTACGCATGATTTGGAATTGGCAGCTGTGGTGTTCGCATTAAAGATCTGGAGATACTATCTATATGGTGAAAGGTGTGAGATCTTCACAGACCATAAAAGTCTCAAGTATTTCTTCACACAAAAAGAATTGAACATGAGACAAAGGAGATGGTTAGAGCTAATCAAAGACTATGATTGAATTATTAACTACCATCCTGGTAAAGCCAACGTGGTAGCAGACGCTTTAAGTCGAAAGTCATTGAAAGCCTCAATTTCAGCAATGGTTAGTCAACATCAAATCATAATGGATCTTGAAAGGTTTGGTGTTGAAATAATGGAGGGAAATCATTAGGCTCTCACTGCTAGTTTAGTAATCCAGCCGACCTTGATGGAAAAGATTAAGGCTATACAGATGCAAGGTGCATAATTGGTAAAGATCATGGGTGAGGTACAAAATGGATTGAAGGCGGATTTCAACATCTCAGATGATGGGGTTTGGAGATTTCAAAATAGATTGTGTGTGCCTAATGACAAAGATATTAAAAGAACAATTTTAAAAGAAGCTTATTGATCTCTCTATACGGTGCATCCAGGAAGCACGAAGATGTATCAGGACTTGTGAGGGTTATTTTGGTGGAATAACATTAAAAAAGAGATTGTATAATTCGTAGAACAATGTCTTACATGTCAACAAGTGAAGGTTGAACATCAGAGATCAGCAGTCAACATTCCTGAGTGGAAATGGGAGCACATTTCTATGGACTTTGTGATAGGATTACCACACACGTCATGGGTAGAATTCCATTTGGGTAGTTGTTGATCATTTAACGAAAAATGCTCATTTTATTCTAATCAAAGTTAATTACTCTATGAATAAGCTTGCAGAGTTGTATGTTCAGGAGATAGTTAGGCTATATGGTGTACTAGTGTCCATCGTATCAGATCGAGATTCATGATTCACTTCTTAATTTTGGAAGAGTTTGCAAGGAGCCTTAGGATCCTGACTTACCTTTAGCACGACATTCCTTCCTCAGACTAATGGACAAAAGGAGAGAACAATTTAGATATTGGAGGATATGCTAGGAACATGTGTGCTTGATTTCAAAGGAAGTTGGATTCATTATTTGCCTACAGCAATAGTTATCAATCAAGCATAGAGATGGCACCTTATGAAGCATTATATGGTCGAAGGTGCCGATCCCTATTGTATTAGGATAAGGTCGGTGAATGACGAATTTTAGGTCCAGAGATTATATAGAGAACATCCGAGAAAATTAATCTCATTCTAGATAGAATAAAAATAGTTCAAAGTCAACAAAAGAGTTATGCCGATACTCATCGACGAGAGTTGGAGTTTGAAAGGGGGGACAAGATATTTCTAAAAGTTGTTCCAATGAAAGGATTCATGAGGTTTGGAAACAAGGGTAAGTTAAGCCCCAAGTGTAACGACCTCAAAATTCTTATCATTTTTTTTTTGTTATATATACAATTAACATTCCTACGCAGCGGAAACACAAATCATAAAACCATTTATACATAAACTGTACAATACCAGAATCCAAAATATACAGACCATACAAAAATGTCCCTCCAGTGTCATCTATCTAAAAACATACACCACTCTGACAAAAACTCACCCTATAACCAGGGTGATCTGAGCTACACTCTATTTGCGAGCCTGATCTGCTCGCCTCACTGGCTCACCTGAAAAATGTTAAAGTAATGGGGTGAGTCGACGCTCAGTAAGTGAAAATATGCTATCACTAGTGTGTGGCAACTAAGTTAAGGATACTTTTTAAAAATAATAACTGAACTGCAATGTAATAAATCATCTGTAAAACATATCTTTCTTTCACAATTTAAAACATATTGTATCATCTGTTTTTCTACTTTTCATACTGGTAATATCATACTTTACTCATCATATACTGTAAAACTGTAAACATATATATATATATATATATATAATTGTGCTTTTATCCCTGGGACTCTGTACGTCATGATTTGACCCCTCATGACAGGGTTATGCAGCCCGTAGGCGAGACTCTATCTAGTTGGCCCTCCAGATAAGTCATCATACTCTACACTACCTCAGTCCGGCCAAACTGCATCCTCTCCTAAGCTTAGGACTGGCTACTACCTCGTCAAATCAGCTCCCTCAACCCAGTATACTGGGGAGCTGCATACTCTCCGAGCACGGTTGACGGTACCCACATACCATCTGAGATATGTGGTTGCACTCTATTTGTATGTAGCAACGGCACCGTGCTCTGTAATCTGTATCTGTCTGTGTATCTTTCCTCAGGGATCTGATACTATATACATATATACATATATACTCTTTTACTGTTTTCATCATGTTTCCAAAATTACCGTAACACCTTCTTTCTGTACTGTAAATGCTGTAATCTCTGTTTGTATAGCATTCCGTATAAAACTGTGATACACATACTGATCTGAATAAATATGCATACATGTATATGTATATATATAAATATTTGTTTATGAAACTACTCGTATAAAAACTGTGTATGCATGTAAATTTCTCTGTATATGTATATCCTTATCTGTATAATCTGTATAATCTCTCACTGAGATTGAGGTGTTACGTAACGCCGTCCCTCAATTCAGTATAGTATGATATGTTATAATAACTGTATAAATTTCTTCATCTCATAAAATCTACTCAGGCCACACAAGCATTTAAACTCATATTTTGAAACAAATACTGTTTCAAACTCACATTCTGAAAATTATGTATAGTAAAATGGTGTAGCTATGCATCTATAAAATCTCTAATATAATTACAAAAACTCCTAGCATAGCATATTTCCCTTACCTCAACTTTGAAAAGCTCCTATAAAAATCTGGCTCTATATCCGTTGGATTCCTAACTCAACATCCTGAAAACACAATGTCCCAGAACAAAACATCAGTATTTCTTAGTTTACATCATTTCCTATAATTGTCAGAAAGTCAAAAACTCAATAAAAGACCTTACCCTGAATTTGGGATGAAATCCAACTTCGTTTTCTCAACGATCCACTCTGGCAAACTTGTAGAGAATTCCACCAGGAGCGTCATGGTAGCTTTGGATCTTTGATCCGGCAACTGGTGGGGCCGGAAACGAAGAGAGAAGGGAGAGAGAATCGTAGAGAGAGAGAGAGAGAGGAGAGAGAGAGATTTCTTAAAATGAAATAATTCCCGGATTCTCGTATATATGTAAAACAGGGGATTTTGTCGACGAGCCTGTTCTTCGTCGACGAGTCCTTCACAAATTTCATCGACGAGACCTTGTATTCGTCGACAAAATTCAGGCTACCTCAAAACCCTTCTCGGTATTTTCTCGTCGACGAAGTCCTGTGTTCGTCGACGAAATTCTGAAGACCTTCGTCGACGAGACCCTGTGTTCGTCGACGAAGTTTGGCAATTTTCTGAAATTATGATTATTTAATATTATCTCCAAAATGCAATGTCGTCGACGAAGTCTACGGCCTCCTTCTGTTTCTGTATTTATTTTCTCTCCCTCTTATTATTAAAACGTTATTATTCTTTGGGTCACTACACCAAGAATATTGGACCATTCGAGATATTGGAAAGGATTGGTCCAGTCGCTTACAGAGTAGCCTTACCTCTTGCATTATCAAAAGTTCATGATGTGTTTCACATTTCCATGCTGAAGAAGTACGTTCCAAATCCTTCTCATGTGATAAGTTAGTCATTGGAAGTCAACGATACTCTATCATATGAAGAGGTACCAGTCTAAATTTTGGACCGCAAGGATCATGAATTGCATACCAAGAAGATTCCATTAGTAAAAGTTCTCTAGCGCAACCATGCCATTGAGGAAGCATTGTGGGAATTATAAGAGAAACTACGCCGAAAATACCCACATTTTTTGACAATGGAAGGCTAGAATAAAAGCTTGGCACTAGACAAGGTACTGATTTAAGTGACTTAATGGATTTTAATTAAAGTTATATTTGGTAAATTTCGAGGACGAAATTTTTATAAGGAGAGGAGGATGTAATGATCTCAAAGAAAAATAAAATAAAATAATATATATATATATATATATATATAAGTATTATAGTTACAATTCACTGTTTTAAAAAGCAGTTATAGTTTACTGCTAATAGTTACAGTTTTACAAATGCAGTTTTGTAACTACAACATTATATGTTAACTATTACAGAATTATGGTACAATTAAGCTCATCTATAATCTTTCTTACTTACTGAGCGTCGTCTTATCCAATTATTCTCCTACTTTACAAATAGATTTGAGGAGCGTTTTGAGAATCAAGCATAGCAAGCACGTGGGCGGGATTAGAGAGAGCAGTTTAGAATAAATACTAGTATAATACTAGCTGGAAACACTTGTATGTTTTGGAATTTTTAAGAATGTTAATTTTGATGTTGGAGATACTCTTGTAATGCGGTTATTTAGCACTCTGGTATTAAAATTTTATGAGATTTTATTTATTTTTGCTATTTCCATTTCTTACATATCCTGTGCAATTATTATAGAAAGTCGCACCTTAGACCCTACAGGTTTAGTGTGTGACACCTTATGTCCTTTTTCTTCTTGGGCTGCGACTGAGATACACTCTAGAACTTGCTTCTCCCACGTTCCTGGTTACCCTTCACCACAAGCCCTTCAACTTGCGAAATTTCATTGCATGCTATTTTCCTCTGATGAAAACCTAGTAGAGCACTTGTTACCTCTTCCAAATTCAGGGTTTCTTTACCCCATGTTAGAATCGTAACCAGATTTTCATATGTGTGAGATGCAGGTAGGGAATTCAATAGCATCAACGCGTTGTCTTCTTCTTCGAACTTCACATCAACCTGCATCAAATCACTTACAATCTGATTGAATGCATTGATGTATTGGTTCAAATCCGAACCTTCCGCCATCTTAAGCCAATACAATCTTTGCTTAAGAAACAACTTGTTTGATAAAGACTTAGATGCATACCGACTTTTCAGTTTCTGCTAAACTGCTACCGGAGAATCCTCATCCATGATGTGATACAACATGTCATCAGCCAGACAAAGCCTGATAGTCGAGACAACCTTTGCTTTCAATTCATTCCAACTGGTTTCATCCATGCTTTCCGGTTGAGCTCCGTATAAAGTCTTCACCATACATTGCTGCACTAATAGATCCTTAACCCTTCTTTGCCATAAACCAAAGTTTCCCGTTCCATCGAACTTAACAACATCGAACTTTGCAGAAGAAGTTCCAAAAGCCATTACAACAATGCTCTGATACCAATTTGTTGTGAAAATTGAATGCACAACAGAAACAAATGATCATACAACGCAACAATCAACACTGAAATATACAGAACCACAATCACACAGAGTATAATGAAAGCAATAAAACAATGACAAGAAGAATTACGTGGTTCGGCAATGCCTACATCCATGGGAGCAATCTTCAATGATATTTTACTATCTTGTGCCCAAAAGACACTGAGTTACTTCATAAAACATGTGTATATAAGTTTCTCAGAGGCTTTCCCTCCAAAACCCAACCTATCTAATGTCCTAATTCAAAATTTGAAAACAAACGTTGAGTAACCGAGCCAAACCAACGGTTTGCAGACATACTGTCGACAATTTAATACCAAGAGCAAACAGTCGAAGTAATAGACCCAAAACCATCGACTGTTTCACTGCATTGGACCAAACCATCGACGGTTACTGGGAAACCATTGATGGTTTCTTCCTGCAAGTCAGCATTCCCGTTTTCTTCATGTTTTCTCTTTATACATGCCTTTCACTCAATATATGAGCCACATATTACAACAGTATTGTTTGTTTGAGTGTATTTTACAGCATAACTCTATTTGAAAGCCTTTCTGCAAGCTTCTTTTTGCTAATATAAGTGAGTTTTTTGCAGGATCCTCTTCTCATTGGTTGTGATGTCACTTGTCAGAAATGCAATCGCAAGCAAGGAAACACTGGAGTATTGGCAAGAAGGAGATCATTGCTGTTAAGAAAGGTACCTTTTAATCTGCAAGCCTATATATTTGTTCTTATTATTATGATGATGTTGACATTTGGAGATCAGATCAATTAGATGTGCAAGGGTAAAGAAGGTTTGGAAGGAATGTGATCTTGAGGTAGAAACATCGGCAGTGTTTTTGGATTTGGGGGTGTCATTTGCTAAACTGAGATTTCTGGGCATAATATCGACTGTTTTCCTTTTTCTTGGTAGATTTGAGCAGGACCTCGTTTGAGCTATGAAGTAGCTATAGTCCTATTTAACCAGGGCCTTGGCAACTTTGCATACCCTGCCCCTCCCCCAGAGCGCTTTGGGAAGTATAGCCTCAGTTTAGATATTACTTCTGTGTCTTTTTTCTTCTTTCTCATGTCATTTTTCTTCTGCTAAGCCCCTATTTAAGGCGTCTGTCTTTGTGAGTGTACTTTAGTATCTCTATTGTGGTATGTGGGTTTCTAATGCAGCACAAAACTCTGAAAAAGCATGTTATCGAGAATATGATAGCTTCTGGTGCGAGGCATATGTAAATTTGAAACGATTGATTGCAATTAATCATGGAGGGTGTGAAGCTTTTGGTAAGTGTAGCTTACGTGTTTATGAAAGCTTTTGTACTCAAGGATAAGCTTGTCTGTTGGAAATTGTACAGCACTGAGAAAGAGTTCTATTTTTTTATCTTTTTAATTTTCACTGTTTAATTTGGATGGTGATGCTTTTTGTTTTGTTGTATTTGACAAGTTGAGGTGCGAATTGTGCTTTAATGTGAGACATTGTGGCCATATATTTCAGGTTGAATCAACAGTCACACTAAATAATGCCCTCGCTGTCCAGCCTGCCACTGCCTCTCCATCACCAGCCCCAACTCCCTTATCCTGCTGGTAATCCCTCCCTCTCCCTATCCTCTCTCTCTCTCTCTCCCCTTGGAATATGCATTAAAATATTTCTGAACCATCCTTTTACTTCACTGTTGAACCTATCATTTTGCCTTCTCCAAATTTCCCCATTGGAAGGGTATCAACAAACAACTCAAGTCCATTACAGCCAAGTAAGCTTTCTTAAGGATATTGGCAGATGAAGTATTGATAGGAACTGTACACCTTTATATATGAGATTGCTGCTCCTTGAGATGCTTAGTTTGCTGCATTAACTATGACATGAAACCATGCTATTCTAGGAGTAGGACTGGAGCTTACCATTGGATGGATCTGTGTCTAGTCCAGCAGGTTTACTAAGAATTAGCTTGATTCCTTGGGTGGTGCAGTGCTTTTAAAAGGTTGTGTAGAAATTCTCTCCGAGTTAGATAACTGAAACTTGTGTACGTCATGAGAATTATGCTCTCCAAAAACGTTATGAGAATTAGCTTGATTTCTTTCCTGCTATTGCTTCTCCTATTGCATTTGCAGTGAATAAGCTTCTGGAGAGGGGAGAAGCATTTTCTATATTGGTGGCAATGTTATATTGGTCAGCTTGAATGCACAAAAACAGAAATCTAGAAAAAGGAGGGAGGGCTGCAGGTTAATTTATTCTGCCTTATGAATAAAAGCCTCTATGGAAAAGGTTGTGGTGATGTGGAGAGGAGAGCAGCTTGTGGATGCTGCAATCCACAAGCTTATACATGTCCTTTTGTTTTTCATTTGGCTCTTGTTATCATCACTTCCCTCTTTAGGTAATCTGTCATAATCTATATGTCCAACTTATTTTAGTAGACATAGGATCATTAGGTCCTTAGTCCTCAGCCTTAGTTTCTTTGCCAATGAACTAAAGCTTAGATTCCGTAATTTTGGTGATTCCAGGGAAAGGATTGAATGTACTTGTCAAAAACTATTTGAGTGACCCTGACTTAAGTTAGAGAGTTTACATAATTTCCAACTTTTCAAGTTCCTATTCTTGGCTTTTTGATTAAAAGAGAATTTTTCATTGGACGTCATCTTAAAATTTGTGCATTAAATTTGAAAGAAATTTACTTTCTCACTATGCATTGCCTAAATTAGATTAGATTCAGTACGAAAGGCCTTATTGCTCCAGCCTTTGAATTGCATTTTAACTGCCTTATTTTAGAAATAATAATAATGGTGATTATGAAGCCAGGTGTTGAAAGTCTAAACTACTTCTAAGAATGAGTAGAGGATGTGCTAGGATTCCATACAATAGGGAAAATCATTTTTCATGTTTTATAAACTATAAAACCCAGTGGACCAGCCTGTTAGATAAAACCAGGTGATTTGCATGCCTAGCTACCATGTTTTACATGTATATATATAAGCCCTACCCTGGTTCTATTTAGCACAGCCAGATGAGCTGAAGACTGCTAAGGATCTCTTGTCTCTGTTCATTGCCATTGGGCCATTGGGTCATCCTGTAAGGCAATAAGATCTCTGCATCTGGGTTTAATTTCCAGTAATTTTCTTGCACATCATTGTATTACTGGGAAAATGATGCAAATAGCAGTATCGAGCTAAGCACAAATCCAATGACGTTTACCAATAAACTCTTACCCCATGTTTGGAGAGGCCTTTGATTTGGATTTGAATAAAATGTAATACAAAATTGTATTAAAATTTGTCTAAATCCACCGAAATCCAAATCCAAGATCTGAAATTCATACTCTTAAATGCAGCATTAACCTCTGTTTAGGAACTTTCAATCAAACATCCTCCTTTTTGTTTGTTGATCAAATGTGGCCATTGTGCATTGTGTCTTTGCAGCCTTGGGTAGCTCGGAAGTGTATTCAAAAATCAGGTTCTTTTGATTTTATTTAATCTTGACTGGAGATGCGGCTATTTCAGAAGATACAGTCATTGATTTATATTGGTTGATGCCTTTTGTAATGATGGATATAGCTCTGTAAAGTACACAGCAGTTGGGAGTTGCCAACCTTTCACCAACCACAGCCAATGCTATGCTGCCACTAGACTTATAGGCTGCAGCATACCAACCCAAAAAAAAAAAAAGCATCGAATTCACACAAAACAGACTTGGACTTGAATCTCCATGAATTCACACAAAACCCCCAACACCCACAAGGTCCATAGCAAAAAACTTTACCTGTAAGGCGTCCAACCACAAGCAACTTTAAAGAGAACCTTCTTGTGTGCAGCGTACCTAAATTTTGTTGATTTTAACCAAAAACAACTTCAAATAAAATTTTCTGGTTTTGTGCACCGGTACCTAAAAACCATGCCACCTTAGTTATAAAAATACAAAAACTACTGAGGCAATCAAAAATCAGACATATTAATAGAAAAGATGGAACACAGTTGCTTCCACGATCTAACAAGGCACATGTTATGAGAACATATTTGAATTTGTTGGCTGCTGAGTCTGCAAGTCGGCTTCCTGTTAGCTGCCCATGGGAGGTCATTAGGCATTGTTGTGCTGTTTAGCTGAGATATTGGACTGGGTTGCAAATCCATGCAGTTCATGAGACTAGTCCTGACAATTACATTTGGAACATTTTAAAAAATTAGTACGTACTATTACAATTAACGACATGTTTGGTTTGCAGAATAGAATGAAGTAAAAAAGAAATGAAATGAAAACTTGAATGGAGAGTTTGAAGAAGTCAAGTGATAAATTTGATTCCATTCCTCTTCATTCTATTCCATTCTTATGTACTAAACATGCAATAAGTATTTGTGTCAATTAACCATTAGTATATATATAAACTGAAGATTTAAAAATCCTTTATCTCATGCATTGAATGTTACAATCCATGCTTTTAGAAGTTTTATAAATGAAAATAATAAAAAAGTACATCATCTACCAATACCCACTGCTTCAACCAGCAAGATTCTTAGAAATAATGAGTCCTGTGAGCTGCATTGTTCCTATACATTCTTCAGCATCCAGTGATATTCTATTGTGGTTTAGCTCCGTGTGTTTGATGGGTTTCATTTGAAATTCCTGCTGTGGCATTTACTTCATTGTGATACTATTTTGTGGGTTGTGCAGAACTTGGATCTTTGATGATGTTAGGAAATGGGAGTCTCTCGTTTTATCAAATTTCTTGGCAAGAATCTCATTTGCTTGGTGTTCTTTATGCAGGTCCGTGATGATTTTCAAACTCCAAACTTATATGCAATGTAGTTTTTCTTATAAGTGAAAAAACAATTAAAAAACCTCTGTGTACATTGAATATATTGGTTCATTTATATATTTTATTAATTTTTTTAGGAACAAGCGTATTCTTTCCTTGGATCACAACTGTAATAGTCAGAGTTATCTAAAATTATGCTATTAAAAAGCAAGCTCCTGGTTGCAAATTATGACTTTTGGATGATCTCAGGTGTATGGATGATTATCTTTTAATTAAAATATTTATTTTGAATTTTGAATTTTTATTTAGTATTTTTAAATTAGATATTTTAAGTAGGTTTAATGCATTATTCCAAAAAAATGAGCTTCCAATAATTAAAAATAAAAAATGAAAATAATATCTTTCGGTCACTTAGACGTGGCCAAAACCCTATTTTTGCAGTGCCAGTTTTTTATGTCATCGTACTGCTAACACATTTAATTTGTTATTTTAAAGCGTTTTGATTTTATGTTAAATAACAAAAATCTACTCAAAATAAAACAGTTTCAAAATGTTAAATTTTCTTTTCTAAAGATGAAGATTTATTATACAAAGGCATCATTGTAGTTTAATAGTTTCAACTTTTTTTAAAATTATAACTTTTGAAATTTGAATTAGAATACATTCATACAGAAAAGTGCAACTCTAATTACCTAGCATATAAAAAGCATACTTCATCGTTATATTTTAATTACATTATTTGCAAATAAGGGACCCATGAACAAATAAGGAGTTGTAGCTAGCCGGATTTAAAAGAAATTATTTTTTCTATTATCATTACATACAATTCAATTATTCTTGTAACATTAAAAAATGAATTTTGACATATAATAACTAAGTTGATATTTATAAGAATTTATATTTTTATTATAATATTTTTCATTTATATTTTGCTTTTGTATTTACATTATTTTAATTATGTTTTTAGTTACTATTTGACTCAAAGACAAAAAATAAACATTTATTCAATCAAAGTTTTATTTATTATAATTTTAAAATATTAACAGATAAAGTTACTCATTTTTTTTTAATTTTTAATTTTTGTTTTTCATCATTTTTTTTTAGTAATATTAAAAAGCCCAGTAAACACATTGTCATATAATTTTAAGGTAATCAAACACTTCCTAAAGTTAGTGCTGGCAATGGCCAAGTGGCCGAGTTTTTTCCCGTTTTAACTTTTTTTTAAAAAAAATATATTAAATAATACCTTATTCTAGGAAGTATTTTTCAGAATGACTCTGACGTAATCTCGCTACTCCAAGTAGCGATTTTTAACCAAATCTCGCTACTTGGAGTAGCAAGATTTACCATGTGTCACTGGAGATTATTTTTGTAAAACACAGATCTCGCTACTTGGAGTAGCGATTTTTAACCAAATCTCGCTACTTGGAGTAGCGAGATTTACCACGTGTCACTGGAGATTATTTTTGTAAAACACAAATCTCGCTACTTGGAGTAGCGAGATTTACCACGTGTCACTGGAGATTATTTTTTGTAAAACACAGATCTGATTATGTGTTGTAAAAAAATATTATTTAATATCTATATTTTAAAAAATGATAAAAAAGGAAAAAACTCGGTTCCTTGTGCTGTGGTGTTTTTTGATTCGTTGAATGGATTGTCTCGGGTGGACAGCCCCAAAAATGATAAATAAAGATGCAGTCATCGATTCTCCCGAGAGGCCGCAATTACTGCGAGTAAATATTAATGACAAAGGACGCATTTTTTATACTAATACTTGTACTTGCTCCTCTATTCAGCCCAAGCCTGGCTGAGGAAGAGTTACGAGGTGTAAAACAAAAAAAATATGCAGATTGACCCATGCATACTATATTGAATATAATGATTCCATCATTCATGATAAGATCAATAATAAGATAAATAAGTGTTGGAATATTGCTTCAAGAATTGAACAGTTGGAACTGAAATCCAAAGCTACGCAAGTTAAATTAGAAGAAGAGAAGATTAGTTAATTAGTTAGCCTGATTAGTTAGTTTTCTTTATTCTTGATTCTTGTATTATATAAATACAAACATATACTCTGTATTTGAAGCAGATAATAGAGAAGAATTTTTCAGCTTATGTAAAAACTTCACATGGTATCAGAGCACTTGCTTCCCTTCCGCAATTTTTTTTAAGTTTCAAGAAACCATGAAAGCTCTGTTTTTAACCACACTGCGCCTCCAAATTCTGAGCAGTACGAATATTCAGAAAAATTCTGACGCTGATCAAGAGAAGCTGATAGATTAGTATTCTGTATCGGCATTATTCTGGTATCAAATTGCAAAGCCTCAAGTGAATTGCTTTTATCTCTGGTCTTTACAAAGAAAAATTCTTTGATTTGCAAATTTTTTATATTTCTTGGAGAAATTCCAAATATGACTTCTGCTGATAATTCTACCAATTCTCAAAATTGTCATCGTATGATCAATCTTTCTGATGATTCATCCAGTCCATATTACTTACATTCAAGTGATAATCCTGGTGCATTTCTTTCATTTTCATAGCCTACACACACACATTCCCAAAGCAACATTTTTTTCATAGCCTACACACACACATACATATATATATATATATATATATATATATATATATATATATATATATATATATAAATATGGAAAAAATCTCACCCCAAATACTAGTGTCAAAAACATGTTTTAACATTCTTCTCAAGATGGGTTAAAATTGGAGTCTCATGTATGAGAGAGAGATTATTGGAATTATTGTGAAAGGTACTAATAATCAATTATTAAGTATTTGGAAAGATTTATCCTATGTGTTAACTTTTGAAATTAAGAAGATGTAGCATCCAACAATCAATATATATATATATATGCATCATTGTGCTGTGCTGGCCCTAATTTTTTTTTTATTAGTTTCTTGAAGAACTAATTCATAAATCTAAAAATAAAATAAAATTATTTAGTTAAAGATTAGAAAAGTGAAAAAGAAAACATATTATATAAATATGTTTCTTTATGTGGTCATTTTTCAGTTTTTATTTTCAATTTTTAACTGTTTATGAAAAAAATTTAAATAGAATTCAAAGTAAGATATATATATATATATATATATATATATATATATATATATATATATATAATTACAAAAGCAATAATATAATATTTTTCACAATTTTTCAATTGTCATGTAAAAAAAAGATTTTATTATAAAATAAATTTGGATAGTACAACAATTAATTAAAATAATTATAATAAATTGTATTTTTATTTTTATAATATTTTTATTATATATTCTTTGTAATTTTATTTTTTAATTATATATTTAAAATATCAATTGATTTAAAAATAATACATAAATATTTTTTAATTACAAAATTTAAGTTATATTAATTTTCATAAATATTAACCAAACATATTGTCAAATTTTAATTTTTCAAATAGCCCTAAATTAACTAGAAAAAAGAAAAAAATAAAGGGAAGAGAAAAGCCTAAGGATGTGTTCAATGTTTAGAAAATAATTCTCAATTTTCAGATTCTTTTTTTGTACATTATAAAAATATCACATTTTTTTTTTTTTTTTAGTTCTTTAGCATTAATATAAGAGTCAGAATTTTTTATTTTAAAATTTTCAACATAATTATTAATAACCTGGAAAATAAGGTATAAGATCCTAAGATCTTATACATATGACAATACAATTTATAATTATAATGTACACTCACATTAACTGAAAGTATCAATTAAAATCATACAATTTACATGTTATGTTCACAACTTTAGTGGATGTGCCCAATTATATTAAAAACAGTACAAGAAAATTTAAGAATTGAATAACAAAATTTCCCATTTTGAAAGTAAACCATATGATCTAATTATAATTGCACAATTATATTTAAAAGAGTAGAAGGAAATTTAACAAATTTTGTGAGTGGATGAAACTTCAAAAATTTCTAGGGCAGGAAAGATAATGCATTTTACAATGAAACAACAATCCAAAATAAATAAATAAATATTGAACAACAATTTGAATGAAAAAAATAAAATATTATCAGCAACAAATTAAATTCAAATACCCAAACAATAAAATACAAATAAAATATTATCAGCAAAAAATTAAATTTAAATACCAAAACAATAAAATACAAACCTTAAGAGTAGTGTTTGTCCACGAATCTTTTAACACAAATCACAAACTCTCTCTCGGATTATCAAAGCTTTCGATGAAATAAAAAATAACGTAAAAATCTAAACACTGAACATGGAAATCATAACTTACCCCATCTCCTTATATAACTTGTAATGTGATGAAACCCGCAACGATCACCTGCTCTGCTGTTTTCCTTCAACGGTCACCTGCTCGGCTCTGCAACAGACACTTTGTTCGCGCAAGAAAGGAGGAAGAACTGGCGAGGTTATTCTGAAGCAAATCTCGCTACTTGGAGTAGCGAGATTTGCCACACGTCAAAATCCGGGTGGAGGTAATTCAAAAGGAGATGACAGAGCATTAATTATCACAACAAAATCTCGCTACTCCAAGTAGCGAGATTTAATACGTGTCAAATTGTGATTCGCAGACAATTACACGCGTCGAAACGTGGCTGCCAAAGTGTTACTTCTCCCAATTAAATCTCGCTACTTGGAGTAGCGAGAATTGCCACGCGTCACTACGAACCCTTTATGAAAGAGTAAAACTCGCTACTTGGAGTAGCGAGATTTGGTTAAAAATCGCTACTTGAACTAACGAGATTACGTTAGAATCATTTTGGGAAATACTTCTCAGAATGAGGTATTATTTAATATATTTAAAAAAAAAAAAAGGTTAAAACGGGAAAAAACTCCCAAGTGGCCAACAAGTTCAAAATGAGGAAAAGCCAGGCCGTTATTAGAACCTATAGTATTTGGATAGTTGTCACCAACATGTGTAATAACAAAAATAGATCCATTACCCGCGGTGACCTTAGAAAGCCATCCCCGCCAATGAAATCCCATCCTCGCCCGTGCGAACCAAAAACGCAACCCAATCTTCGAGGTTGTCCACATGCTTATATCCACGTCAACCAATCACATTTCAGCAGTGACCTAAGCGGCTCCTTCGCGGGTAAGGTAATCACCACTCCGACGGAGATGTAGTGCTGGCGTTCTCATTTCATTTCTTTGCAACTGCACGGAGAGGGAAGAGCCCCCATCGTAAGAGGAAGGAAGCGCCCTCATATGCTTCAGATCCAAAATCTATCTGCACTGCACTCCTTTATTCTGTTCGTTTCTCCGATCACGTCTGGTCGTCTTTACGGATCTTGATTCTCGGCTAGGGTTCGTCCGCGCCACTTCCGTCACTCAATTCGAGACTTTCGCGACTGATCGCGTCTTGATTCTGCTTGATTCTCGCTCGCATCTGATTGAGCTCTTCCCAACTTCGCAACGGACCCAATCATGAATCCTTTCTCGTCCGGAACGCGTCTAAGGTGAGCACTAGATCTCATTCTCTCTCTCTCTCTCACACGCGCACACATGCTGAGAGATCAGGTGCGTTCCTGTTTATTTTTTGTTTTTTATTTTTTTGAACTGTTTTTGACTAAGATATGTTTTGGCGGAGTAGCGTAATTTTTGCTATTGTACATTGAGATCTCGAAATTGGAGGATTTTTTTTTTTGGTTTTTGAGGGCATGCATGATGAAGCAGTGACTAGCATAGGAAGTGCATTTCCAATTAGAATAGGTTTATGTTGGAGATCTGCACTAAACTGTTATCTCTTCACCTTGGTTATGGTTGAACTCGCTTGGCGTATGCTGGAGGGTGTACCATACAATATGTTGTTTGCAGATGATTGCTTAAGTTGATGAAACCAGAGAAGCGTATTCTATGTTGGAAAAATGGAAAGATAGCTCGAATTTAGGGTTTGAGGTTTAGTAAGACTGCACTGGAGTATACATTATGGTGTTTGTTGGAGGTTTTGGGACAGGGTGTTGGAAAAGAAGGGATGTGAGTGTAGGTGGAGTAATTGGATTGGGGGTTGTCTTTCAACGCGTTTTTAGTTGTAGCGAATAGAAACCTCTAATGGAATGATTTATAAATCACACAATTTTTAATTTTCATTTTCAGTTAAATCTGGTGTTCGGCGTGCAATGAAATAGAGTAAGAATTACAATTTTATGTAAGGGACATTGTGTGAGAATCACAAACTTGACCTTAAATGGTTTGTAATAAGTTCTTGGTTTGTTTGGAGAGACTTGGTTTTGTCTAGAGCTGGCGGAGGATTTGTTGGCAATTTCCTTGTTTTGGGGGAGGTACGGCCTTGGTCTCATGTAGATGTGGGTCTTTTGCTGTCTAGTTTTGTTGGGTATTTGGTTGTAACGGAATGCTTATTTATTTACAAGGAAGAAGATGACATGTTCTATGCTATGGGAAAGAGTTCATTGTTTGGCTTCCCTTTGAGCTGTTGCAGTGGTTGTTTTAATGGGGTGCATTTTTCAAATGTACTGTGAGTTTGATGGCTGTTTTTTTGGATTGTATCTTTTATTCTTCATCCTTTTGTCTTCAAAGGAGGATTTCTTATGCTCCTCATTGTACTTTCTTTCACACTTTACTAAATTTCTTCTTTCTTTTTTTAAAAAAAGTGAGATTGGGAACAAAATGCTGCCTATTGTCTCCAATATATAAATGCTCTTTCAATTTTTTTTTTTTTAAATAAAGAATAAAATAAGAAGAATGACTCAACAAGTTTTTTCCATTTGCGGTACCGAGCTAAAGAATTCATTCATTTATTCATATTTTATCTGCTCCAAGTAGCATTACTGGATTTATAAATGAATTGAATTGAATTCTAGTTAAACATGATTCCAAGCATAGTCTTAAAGCCTATAGGGGTGTTAGATAAGGGGATCCTTTTGTTATCATTTCATTTCACTCTCGTTGTGGATGTGCTGAGTTTGATGATGGGCAAAGGGGTGTCGTGTAGGGGGGGTTCGGGTGGGTTTTGAAGACGCATCTATTTCTCGTTCTCAATTTGTACATAATACCACTCCTTTTTGTTTGAGTAGTTTAGTGGGTTCTGCAGTGTGTCAAACTAATATGTAATTCTTTGAGAAGGGTTCTGGCTTGAGAATTAGCTTGTCTAAAAGTGGGATTGAGTGTATTATTGTCGATTCTAGTGTTCTTTCCTTCTAAGCCTTGGTGCTGTAGTATTATTGATGGACGTCTTGCTTATCTAGGTTTTCCCATGGGTGGTATTCATACGTCCATTTCTTTTTGAGACCTTATGGTTGAGAGTTTCTAAGATGTTGGAAGAGTAGAGGGGCTTTTAGTTTACCTTAGAGGATTGGGTGAATTCATGCCCATCTTTCTTCTATCTTTTGTATTCGTTGTCATGATTTAGGATTTTTGTGATGTAGCTTCCTAGTTAGAGAAGATGGTGAGGAATTTTTTATAATTTGGTGTGGGCTTAGTAAGTGAGATCATTGGTTTGGTTGGGGTTTCTTTGTGGATTTAAGTGTGAGGGGGTTGAGCTTGGGCAATTTGGTGTCTCAAAACATCTTTCTCGCCTTCTTGGTGTAGACATGGTTATGATGCCTTTATGGACTTTGGGGAGGGGGGGGGGGGGGGGAACGAAAGCTAAAGTTTGGGTGGATGTTAGCTGAGGTAATTCTTGGAAATTTATTTCTCAAGTTGACACATATATTCTTGTAGGTGAGGTTTAAAGTGGCTATTTTGCGGAAGGATTTGATTTTGTAAAGATTCTTGGGTTGGGGAAGCTCTGTCTTTTGAGTTTTTTCCCGTTTTATTGATTATTTGTTTTCCATGTTGCTTCTATTGTTAAGTCTTCCATTCTCAAGGGGATTTGTCTTCTTGAAACTTCCATTTTCTTCACTGCTTGAAAGAAAGGGAATTATTATGTTGAATGTTCTTGAATCCTATCCTTTCTAGGTGGGGAGGAATGTTTGATCTTGGGTTTTGGACTTTTTGTAAATAATTTCTTTGCTCATATTATGCATGTTCATAGTATTGCTCCTTTTTGTTTGCATTCCTTTATTTGAAAATTCAAGTGGCTGTTTGGTATCATTTATGGTTTCTATTTTTTATTTTTATTTTAATTTATTTTGTATAGTGAAGAAACATCTTACAACATTGGTTTACATTATTAGTTTTTATTTTTGTTATCAATTTTCTGTTTTTTTTTAGAAACACAAAACACCATATTTTATGTTTGCAGTTGTTTTGGCACTTGTTGACACAGTACTTTAGTGTCCAAAATTAATTTTTATGGATCAAATTACTCAATTTATACATAATTTTTAGTTAAAATAAAAAATGACTTTGAATTAAAATATAATTAAAATAAAAATATCTATAAAAATTCTAAAATTTTGAAAAAAATAAGTCATTTAAAAAATATTTTAACTATTTTTAGTTCTAGTAATTTCTGTTTTTATTATAATAATTTTAATTTTTTTTTATTTTGAGTTTTTAATCATATCTTTAATTGTTATTTGATTCAATGGCAAAAATGAGTATTTGTTAGACACTTTGATGAAGTTTTTAATTTGTTTTTACTATTCGAAATATTAACCAAACAGGTTCTTGGTTTTCATTTTTAAGTTTTTGTTTTTCGTTTTTTTTTTTTTTTTTTAAAGTTTTTTGTGTCTAGTTTTCATTTTCATACTTTTTGATAGTGATCTTGAATAGCCCCTAAGATTCCTTCCAAAATTGGGCTTTTTATGTGGATTGTGGCCCTTGAAAGTGCTAATAAATCAATCTACTCCAAAAGGAGGAGGCTAAAAAGCTTTGTCATCTAGTGTGTGTTTTTCTATTATTGTTTTTTATTTTTATCAGATTGTTGTGGTTGCTTCTAGTTTGTTTTTCATTGCTCCCTTTTTGAGAATCTTGGAATAAGTTTGTTTGGTGATATGAGGGGATTTGCTTTCTATATGTGGAGACAAAACAGTGATTTGGTGCATTGGGATAGGACACCATGCTTGAGTTTTCAGAAGACTTCTCTTTCTTTTGATCACTCGTGGTATTTGGTGGTGTTATTGGTGTCACTTTGGACTATGGGATTACTTTGACCAACTTAGTAAGGGACTAGAGGGCATTATCTTTCCAGTTTATATCTTTTGTTTTTGTTTTTATATTTTATTTTTGTATTTTTGCATGCTTTTTTCCCACTGTTACAAGAGGATGCTCATTCCTTCTGCTTGGGTTTTTTTTTTTTTTAATTTAATATAAATCTTTGTGTATAAAAAAAAAAAGAAAAAAAAAGTTGAGGTGAAAAAATTTGTTGGTTGGCTAGTATTCAAGAGTGACTATTTTCAGTATCTGGTATTAATTATTCATGATGAAAAGGAAAATTTAGGATTGTTTAACATTTGAGTAAGATTGATTAAATAGTGAATTTCTAACACTGACATGTGATTGTATAATGCCTATTAACTTACATGGCTAGGCTATCTGTGCTTTAAGACATATACTGTTGAACAGCTAAGAAACAATAGATTTCAAATAGAAAATATTTCTCATATATGTAAGCTTCCGCAACAATGGGGCTGGAGTGTGCCAAGCTTTTCATTTCATAATTTTTTGTTTTCTTTCCAATGAAACTTGTATCATTGAGAGGAAAAAAAAAAAAACATAGTCTGTGATCTTTAATTTGTGTTGCTGGTGTGTGTTGGAACAGTTACTGCTGTTTGCTAGCAGTTGCAAGCTCCATATGGTAGCAAATGCTGTTTACCACTCTTAGTTGTGCTTTTAACGATAGGTAGTTGTTGATCAAGGGCGAAAGATGTTCTGATAATTTGCATCAATTGTTCAGAAATTTATTTCAAAAAATTCTTGTAGATCTAAATTAGATTATTTTTACAAAAAGTTAATGGGCCATGAAATGATTGGTTTTCTCCCTCCTTGTTCCATGAATGTGTAATGTTGGGGAATTATGAATGATAAAAAGGTAGGGGATTATTTGATGAAGAATCTTTTAGATCAAATCCCTATTATTTAAAACTCAATTTTAATGTATATGATCACAAAATCCACAAAAAAATTGGTTGAAAATATTGCACTCCAAAGTATTTGTGTTGCATGAGCAAAAGCATGGCACTGAACTGAGCATGGGATGGATGTTTGCAGAAAAATGATAAAAAAGGGGCTGGGCATGGTGATGAAATAATTAAATCCATCAATATATTTTTCTTCTTTATTTAAAAATGAACCTTCCATGAAAATGAATATGAGTTTTCCAACTGTTGATATTTTTTATTTTTAATTTTAAATAGCAGCACCCATAGTGTTTTTGAGGTGGTTGAGTGATGACTGCCAATGTGAAATTAAAATAAGATCTTTTTAATAATGGACATTTGTTTTAGAGAAAAAGAGGGGTTGGGGTCTGCAAATGCTGGCGTGCAGCATGGCTCATCTGTTTGTTTGAGGGGGGGGGGGGGGTGGGGAGTTGCATATCATGTGGTTTGTTTAAATGAAATGTACCCAAATTAAAAATTTTGATTGACAATAAATTTAGTTTTATGTTAGTTTAAATTTTTTATCTGAAAAGTATATATATATATATATATATATATATAACCCTTCAGTATATTTTTTTTCTTTAGTTAAAAATGAACCTTCCATGAAAATGAGTATGAGTTTTCCTTCCAACCATTGTTATTTTTTATTATTATTTTTTTAAATATCAGCACCCATAGTGTTGAGGTGGTTGAGTGATGACTGCCAATTTGAAATTAAAATAAGATCTTTTTAACAATGGATAAACTAATGTCTTTGTTCTAGAGAAAAAGAGGGGTTGTGATCTGCCAGTGCTGGGTTGCAGCATGATTCATCTTTGGGGGGGGTGGTGGTTGCACATCATGTGGTTTGTTTAAATGAAATGTACCAAATAAAAATTTTTGATTAACAATAAATTTAGTTCTGTGAAAGTTTAAATTTTTTATCCAAAAAGTATATATATATATATATATATATGTATGTATGTATGTATATGTATAAATGTATATAAATGATTTTTTAATGCCATTTTTATCCAAAAAAAGTGTACGTTCTTTCATTGGTGATGGGCAATAAACCTGTGCTGTCAACTCTGAACACATTGAACTGTATGTGCTAACTGTTATTCTGCAGGGACATGATTCGGGCTATACGTTCTTGCAAAACTGCCGCAGAGGAACGTGCTGTTGTAAGAAAAGAATGTGCTGCTATTCGTGCCGCCGTTAGTGAAAATGATCATGATTATAGACATCGTAACCTGGCAAAGCTCATGTTCATTCACATGCTAGGTTACCCAACTCATTTTGGTCAGATGGAGTGCTTGAAGTTGATTGCAGCTGCTGGATTTCCAGAGAAGAGAATAGGTTATCTTGGTCTTATGTTGCTTCTCGATGAAAGACAAGAAGTTTTGATGTTGGTTACGAACTCATTGAAACAGTATCCAAAATTTCATGCATATTATCCTTTTTTTTCTCTTTCTAATTTTTTAAATTTTTTGTTCAATCTGTTCTACTTGGTAACTGATCTCATGAATACATAGGAGGAAGATGAACAATGTTATTGTCTTTTTGCCAACCTTAACTTGTTCGCAGAGATCTCAATCATTCAAACCAGTATATTGTGGGACTTGCTCTTTGCGCTTTGGGGAATATTTGTTCAGCAGAAATGGCTCGTGATCTTGCACCAGAAGTAGAAAGATTGCTACAATTTCGAGATCCAAATATTCGGAAAAAAGTAAGTATTTACTAAATGGTGTTTATGTCTAATGTGCTGCCAAAAATTGTAGTGTTGCATGAAGTGAATTGTTTTGTGGTTTTATTATTATTTTTGATAGCAAAAACAAAAAAAAGAAGTAAAACTCATTAATAGGAAAAGAATTTACAGGAGGGAGAATGAGACAACTCCCAAAAAAGATCTGGAATAGACCTGAAAAAAACAACTAAGAACAACAAAGAGAGAAAAGATCGATGAGCCCGCATGCTCCTCCAATCTCTTTTTAACTCCTGTAATCTAATCCCTCTGAAATCCAAAACCAACACACCCCAGTGAGGCCAAATACTGAATTTTATCCCAAACCAGCACCCAATTTAATTTCCTCCCAGAGAATATCCGAGCACTGTGCTCTAGCCATACCTCCCATAACATTGCAAATATGTCACACTTACGTAAAGCTGTCCTATCCTTCTTCCAAAGCTTGCAAAAGAAATGGCTAACAAGTAACAAGTCTTCCACTGAAGAAGGACGTACCCAGCTCTCCCCATAATACCGTAAAGCTTATTCCAAATCATCCAAGCAAATTCACAGTGCAAAAGAAGATGCGAAGCTGTCTTGGAGTTCTTCTAACAAAGCACACATAAATCAGGGGAGAGAGCCTTCAAAGGTTTTCTGATTTGCAGCAAGTTATTAGTATTTATTTTACTAAGCACAACTAAACAAGTGAAAGCCTTAATTTTTGGGGGAGACTTGGCCTTCCAAGTAGAAGGATAGACCAGAATGAAGAATTAGAAGAGATCAAGAATTCAAAAAAAGATTTGCAAGAATACACTTCCGACTGATCCAAAGACCAAGAAAGAACCTTCCTCCCTGAAGAAGCTTACTCCCATGCAATAAAGATAAACAAAGAAGACAACTCCACGATCCGCCTATTGCTAAGAGGTCTCCTAAAATGGAGATTCCATCATTCCAAGAAACCAAAGGACTGCTCAGATCCCCAACAAAGAAAGATATGACTCTATTTTGCTCAGAACTCAAAAGATAGAGATGAGGGAAAGAAGTGGAAAAGGAAGCCTTCCCAGCCAAGGGTCTTTCCAGAAATAAATATGTGAACCCTTCTTTACCTCAAGTTTAGTGTGAAGGGTGAAAGAAGGATAAATCTGAGAAGACAAAGGTCCCTCATTAAGCTATCAAATGATCAAAATAACGATGAATAGAATTTATACCTGCTTGAGCATTATCAAGATCTGGTGGAAAACAATCTTTTTCAAGACTTCTGTTGGATCATTTCTAAAATTACACGTATTTCGGGCCCCTTCCTCTCAAGATCTCCACTGTTCTTCAGAAAGCTGTTTTGATTATTCTCTTATTCAATAATGGGGAGAGAATTGGAAGAAGAAGAGAAGAAAATGAGGAGAAGAGGAACAGAATAGAAGAGAAGAGAGAAGAGGCTGCTGGGCAGCAAGGACAGAGCAGAATATAGAGAGAATAGAGAAAGAACAGGAAAGAACAAAGATGGGGGAGGCAGAAGACCTAGTTACGATAGAAACATCTAAAGTTTTCCATTGGTGGTTCTCCAGCAAATTCCCTTTGTTAGAGAAAACTCCACCTTGAGTTTTGTAATGACATTGTTACTTTAACTCCATGAATGGGAACAAAGTTGACATTGTAGGCAAATCAGGAGGAGGCTCAATCTGCATTGCATTGTCAATCACCATTGCATTGTCAATCCTCCAACTGCAAGTCGCATAGAAGCCTACAATGTCCTCTGATAAAATAGCAAGTCCTCCAAACGAGAAATTTTATCCAAATCTATTGACACCTCAAGCAAGTATTGTCCATATTCTAGGATGATGGACAATGTTTCATTATATTTTGTTTAGGAAAATGTAGAGGGAGAAGGCGGGTTGGATGCAGGCACAAGTTTAATGATTAAGGAGAAATTATCTCAAGGGGATTTTCAACAAGAAGTTCCTTGATTAAAGAATTTTTAACAAACGCAGGAGCAACCAATTGTTCCTGACTATTTGGGTTAGAAACAGAAAATTAAGGTTGGAGGGCTTGGCAACTCGTCTTGATGTTTGTTGCAAGTCACAACCACCTAGTTTAGAGACAAGTTAAGGTCTATCTCAGGTCTAGAGGCTTCGACAATGTTTAGCATCACTAAAGACAAGTCATCGACCTTTTTTTTTTTTTTTTTTTGAGAAGATTCGTTACTTATGTCCACGGAAGAATCAAAAAATTGTTCACTAATAATATGCAAATCATTAAGTAGTTGTGAGGCTCAGTTACACAACATTGCATGGGGCGCCTATGATATTTGATTGTTTATCCTCAACAATTTGAGTTTTCCCTTGAGCATCTTGGGAAGATCTAGGAATACCTTGTGACCATGGAGAAATTGATCTAGACTCATGAAATTCTTTAAGATAGGAAGTGATGTATTGGTTTGGTAGCTGGAGAAATCTCTCAGCTTCCAAAGCCATGTGGTAAGTGTCACGACCTGCTCTTTTATTTTTTCCACATATTGTTTTTATAATATCATCATACAATCAATATTACATATCCCACAATCTAGCTCAGCAGGTCACCATCCACCTGGACCCGTGGGTACCAAGGATATAATAAATCATACAGCAGAAGCCTACGCTGCAGGAAATATAAAATTATATACATCTCATCATAATGTGCATAACATATATTAGAGTACTACAACCATTAACTCTCAGTATTTACAACCCAAAAATAAATCTAGGGACAATTCCTACAAAATCTAACTGTCCCTACCAAAACTTACCCTTCGCAGAGGGCAGATAAACAACACTAATTCTGCGGGGCTTTTCCCGCTCTCCTATCCGGGACTCCTGAAAAGTTAATAAAATTTAGGGTGAGACACCTCTCAGTAAAGGAAATAAACTAATACTAGTGTGTGGCAACATGAGTAATTTGTGTTCAACATATATCATATATATATAACACATTTGGTACTGTTTCATCAAATCTGGGAAAATGTATATATATAAATCAACACGGCAGAACATACTGTATTTTCATAACATATCTTAACTCATGTCATAATAATAATAATAATAACATAAAACAATCCTGGTAGGTTAGCTGGTTGTTGTCATGTATTACCCCCGCACGACTGGGTTGTGTGGCCCGAAGGCGAGACCTGACAATGGTTGGCCGACCACTGTCAAGTCGATAATCTAGTCTGTAGGTCCGATGGGTCTACCCAGACTGGTCCATACACCAGGGGCGATAACAACACACTCCTCAAACATAACCACATCGATCGTCCAATCTCATACCACTCCGTACAGCGGCGTTAACACAGATATCATGATCACGGGGACCATGGACACATAGCAACGGTACCGTGCAAGTGCTAGCTTAAACCAAGCCAACCAGGTTCTGATATCATATACATATATTGAAACCGTGATACATAAATATCTCATATCATTTATTTTCACATCAATCATATCATTTCACATATATACATGTATTATGAAAATCATTGGCCCGTACGCCGGTATTACACATTTTATCATAGTTCGGCCCATACGCCAGCTACACATAGCACAGCCCGTACGCTGGCAAACAGTAATCACATAGCACGGCCCGTATGCCGGCAAATCACATCTCATAGCACGGCCCGTACGCCGGCAATCACAGTCACATAGCACGGCCCGTACGCCGGCAAATCACATAGCACGGCTCATACGCCGGCAAATCACATCCATATATATATATATGAAAACATCTCGGCCCGTACTCCGGTTTTCCATCGTAAAAATCCATCTCATCCACATTCCCAGAAAACAGCATTTCATAACATTTTAACTCATGCCACACAGTAGATTTTCCACATATTCAACATACGATCATTTTCACAGTATTTTGCAAATATGAGATATATATACATAATCATATACATTTTCCATAAATCAAATTATAGCTATATATATATATATATATATATATATATATATAAACATTTTCCAAAGCAATATTAGTTTAGTTTATTCCCTTACCTGATTCCTGGAAAGCCCCTAATAAAACTGCCCCGCACCCGCAGGGTTCCTAACTTAACATCCTAAAAATGAAAAATCCCAGAATTAAAGTTCAGTATTTCGAAGCGCACAATATTTTCCTCAACTGCTAAAAACCCAAGTATTTGGTAGAAAGGTTTCACCCAAAAGCATTCAAGTTTAACACCTGAGGGGTTTCCTGACCAATACTCCGAAACTGAAAACCCCCAGTATTAAACTTTAGTATTTTCATATGCACAACATTTCTTATAACTAGCGCAAAACCAAATATGGCTTTAAAAGCCTTACCTCAACTCTGGGATGATTTCCAACTAACTTTCTCCCACGATCCGCTCCCAACAGATTTGAAGGGAACTCTGCCAGGAGCGTCGTGGTGACTTCGGATTGTCGATCTGACGATTGGTGGGGCCGAAAACGTAGAGAGAAGGGAGAGGGAACCGTAGAGAGAGAGAGAGGAGAGAGAGAGGTTTCGTAAAAAAATAATATTTCTCCCGGATTTTTCCTTCTTATAAAATAGGATTTCGTCGATGAGCCCGACCTTCGTTGACGAGTCCTTCACAAATTTCATCGACGAAATCCACTCCTCGTCGACAAAATTCAGTTAGCTCAAAAACCCCTCCCGGCATTTTTTCGTCGATGAAGCCCTGTGTTCGTCAACGAATTTTCTTAAGCCTTCGTCGACAAAACCCTGTGTTCGTCGATGAAGTTGGGCAGCTTCCTTCGTTATTTTATTTTGTTTCCATTCCCTTTTCTTCTCCTTCCAAAATGCATCCGCGTTCGTTGACAAAGTCGACGGCTTTCTTCTGTTTCCGGTCTCCATTTCCTTACCTTTATTATTTAAATACCATTCTAAATTCGGGTCGTTACAGTAAGCCTCGGATAGAATAGTGGAACACGATTGAATTTGAACATATATATACCTTATGATTTCATCCCTCAACCCTTCTTGCATAATCACCCTTCTAAGGTTCCTCACTAAGAGCACATTGATACATGAGGTCTCTAAATTTAAGGCAATAATAGGTGACACTAAAAGAAATTTGCCTAAGACTACACTGTTGGTCCACTAGTTGCTCCTTGTAAGAATGTGAGGGCATACTTTTCCTTTAGAAAATATTTTTTTTTTTGAGATCATGTGGCAACAAGAGGTTCTCCACGATAGTATTAGTCCCTTTCGAGTTTTTGCCAATATTGCTTCGCTAAACCAAGAAGTTTTGATTTAGCTAAGCAGAAACTCTCGTGATCAGATAGTCCATACCAAATCAAATAAAATAATTCTCTATGTCATCCAACCAATTTAGGAAAACATGAGAACTTGAACAACCATCAAAATAAGCACACCTAGGTTTCATCAATTGTTGAGAATTAGCTAGCTGGGAGCTAGATATGTGGGATTGACTCATCAATTTTTATTAACTATTATTTTTTAACCAGAGAGTAAAAATATGGACTAATGCAAATTCAGACAAGCACCAAATAGATAATTGAAAAAGATTATCATTATCCACTACACTATTCTATCCGTTTCACTTTCTTTCACTTGCTGTGTTATGCCAGAAATACCTTCTTTGAAAAAGATTAAGTTAAAATGCTGCATTTTTGTTTTTTGAACTTTCTTGACAGAAAATTTTTATTTGAACCATGCATATTTTTGCTCTATAGGATAAGTTGAAGTTTCCTTCTCTTTAATTTGATCCATAAATTCTTATCTTTCTTCTTTGTTTATTGACTGTACTCTTTGTAATGCAGGCAGCATTATGTTCTATAAGGATTATAAGGAAAGTCCCAGACCTTGCAGAAAATTTTATAAATTCTGCTGCTTCCCTGATTAAAGAAAAGCACCATGGAGTTTTAATTACTGGGGTTCAGCTTTGTACAGATCTATGCAAAGTCAGTCCAGAGGCCCTTGAATATTTTAGGAAGGTAACTGGAGGCGTGTCTTTATCATCATATTTGTCTATATATTAGTTTAATAATGCAAGCACTTTTGTGGGATTTTGAAAATTTTGAAGCTTCTTTGTTAGCTTTGTGCAGAAAAAATTCCATGAATACCTGTTTCTGTTTTATTTGGAGTTCATGCTAGCATATACATGTGTATAGACAGGATCTGGAGAATTTTTCATTTTGTGACTGGTCAACATCAAACTAGGATAGACCTAAACATGCGAAGATGCTTTAAAGATTGGAATTTTTCATCTGGCAAATTTGATCCCCTGACTTATTTTAGTTTGTAGCCAGCTTGATGTGACTGGGGCTACAAGGCAGCGCTTAAACCATAGCTTTGCTGCAGGAAATTTAGTATGTGGTTGATGCTGAAAGTGCTTTTGATTATTATCATATGATGTTGCACATGCTTAGGACATATTAACCTCCGTGTGTGGATGTATTGTGCTGACCTTGAATTTAATGATTAATCTTGAGTATAAAAATATATATTCTTCCACTTTGCTAATGTTAATTATGGTTCATGTCCCTTGATATGGGTCAAATTAGATGGAGAATTTTCACATTAAATTTATTTCTTCTCATCTAAACACTTGTAGCTTCAATATAAACTGTTCTTCAGGAGAATTAGTCAAATGGAGACTTTATTGAATTGTCAAACCCTTTAGAAAAGATGAGGAATAAAAAAATTGCAAATAATTCAAAAGAGAGATAAAAATAGAAAGATTTTGTATACTTTGATTCTAGCGGCTTTTGGAAAAGGTTTCAAGGCTTTTTGCATTTAAAAATAGTGGCTTTTTAAAATTATTAAATAGTAGGGTTTGATTGGGAACCAATTGGATCTGGGTTGGATGTGCATGCTTACTGAATTGTGAATTGCTGATTTGAATCGAGAATTGTAATATTCATGATCAATTCTTTCCTACTTTAATTTTCTTGTTAAATTTGAACTGAATGCTAGTGAGTTGAATCAAAAGTGTAATTCATTTTGATAACTATGCTGTGCACCACTCCTTGTTGATTGTAATAGAACAGAGTATGTTAGATTGTGCTCTGAACATTATGGGAATCACTTGAGGGTTGCAGCAGGCTTGGTTTTGGGGGAGTTCTGGGCTTGGAAGGGTATTCTGACTACTGAGAAAGGAACATGATTGTTGACCTGATCCCCTTTACTGTTTTTTGGCTTGTCGGAAAGGAAAGGGATATGAGGGCTTTTGAGGGAGTGAAAAATTCTCTCAATACGGTAAAGGATATGTGGCTTACAACTTTGCTTTTTTTTGGGAGGGGGGGTGGGGGTGGTGGTGGACATAAAATAGTCAATACTCAATCATCAAGCTGAAATTGATTTTGTTGATGTAATTTCATTTAAATTCTTTTCTTTTATTTGCAGCTCACCCCCTTGGTTCTTCTCATTATGGATATCTCTTTGCTTATTAAGAAAATATTTTCCACAGGAAATTACTAAATTTATATTGTGATGAGAATTTATTTTTACTATGACTATAGAAGTGCACAGAGGGAGTGGTCAAAGTTCTAAAGGATGTTGTGAACAGTCCATATGCGCCTGAGTATGACGTTGCTGGAATTACAGATCCTTTTCTCCACATCAGGTTGCTTAAGCTTTTGCATGTATTGGGCCAAGGAGATGCTGATACTAGTGACTGCATGAATGACATTCTTGCTCAGGTTGGCAACCCTCTCCTAAGCTCTACTTTGCTATCAAATTCATGTTAGTTTAGATGCCATTGTTTAATTGTTAGCAGTTTGTGCTTTGGTAATTTATTTAACCAATCATATACTTCATCTTTATAAAATGCTGGCTGTTTTTTTACTTCATATAGTTGCTTACCTTGCATTGTTTCTCTTCACTGTTAGAAGCAGAATAAAATGAAAATATTCATGCATATAGCCAATCCTCCCATAAAATCTTTGCCATACTGGCTTGGTTTCTGTTTCAATTTCTGGTGGTATTTTCCTGAAAATTGAACAGACCTTTATTGAAATTACAAATTACAAATCTACTTGAAATGCATGCAAGTAAAAAAAATAAAATTTAGTTCGAATTTAAAACAGTGAGAAAGGAAATATCTGTAGTCTTTATAAAAGACAAATTGTGCACTTCTCCCAAAACATGGGTTAAAGAAAAAACAGCATGCTTGCAGCTTTGATTTTCCGTGGTACTCTCGAGAACTTTGAGAACTGTCTTGTGTTAAAATTGCAAATGAGGTTCAGCTTCGTTTGGCACCACCTATTGATAGGTATTGAATCAGAAAATGTACTTAATAGATACTGAATTGTTTTTTTTTTTTTTTAAATCTTGTTGAGGACTCTTGGGTACTAGCTTTAGTGAGGGTTGAGAGGGGTTTAGATTTATGAAGAAGTTGAAAGATCTCAAGGTAGCAATACCATAGCATTGGAGAGTTGGGAGAAGGAATTAGATTTAAGTGGGCTAAGGAGGGGGATTGTAGCACTAGGGTTACGTTTGGTTTGCGAATGCCTATTCCTATTCCCTTGATTCCCAAAATTTAAACTATATTCCATCTTATTCCAAGAAATAGTTATTCCGCTGAATCAAACGAGCCATAGATTTTTTCATAGAGAGGCTGAAGGTAGATGCCCCATTTTTGATATTATGTTACAGGTTTGGTTGGAGAGAGCTTTTCAGGAGGAGGGGAAAAAACAAGCTCTGTTTAGTATGGATAGGGAAAAAAGCTCCAGGCCTGGGTGGGTTTGATTTAGCCTTATTTTCACAATTTTTGGGATGTGGTTGGGGCAGATCTTTTTAAGGTTTATGAGGAGTTGCATGCTGATGGGTCATCTCTGAAGAGTATGAATTGGTCTTTTCTCACCTTAGTTCCCAAGAAAGGTTGTTCTGTTGGAGTTGGTGATTTTAAGCCTATTAGCTTGATTATGAGTGTTTATAAGATCATTGCTAAAGGTTCTAGCTGATAGGTTTAAAGAGGTAATTGGAGTACCGTTTCGAGTTCTCAGATTGCTTCTGTGGGTGGTAGGTGTTTCTTGGATGGTCCTTGTAGCTAATGAGGAGTTGAGGATGTTAGAAGGGTATAAGAAAAGGGATTTAATTTTAAGATTGATCGTGAGAAAGCCTTAACAGGGTTAGCTGGCTAGTTTTCGATAGGTTTTAGATGGGAAGAATTTTGGTGCTATATGGAGAGGCTGGATTGAGGGTTACCTCTCTTCCAGTTTCCACTTGCTTCTCTGTTAATGATAAACCTAAGTCCTGGTTTTCAGCCTTTACAGTTGTGAGGCAAGGGGATCCCTTATCTCCTTTTTTGTTTATTTTGGTTGCTGATGTGTAAGTAGGACTGTAGAGAGGTGTGATCGTGTCTCATATGCAGGGCATTGCTGTGGGTCGAAAGGTGTGATCGTGTCATATGCAGTATGCTGATGGTATGTGGATTATAGGAGCTTTTTGTGTAATATTATCACTCTTCTGTCAACCTTTGAGTTAGTTTTATGGCTTAACATTAATTGTAAGAACAGTCTTCCTGCAATTAATTTGAGGCCGGAGATGACTTCTAGTTCGGCGTCTCCTGTGGGGTGTGTGATTTTGTGGTGGCCTTTGTCCTACCTACGAGTCCCTTTAGGAGGGAACCCCTTGTTTGCTAGGTCTTGAGATCTGGTGATCACTCTAAAAGCTGTGGTTAAGGTTTCGGACACAGTTTTTTGTATCCGAAAGTGCAGGAGTACACAAAATTTGCGTTTGTACAAGTGCTTTCAGAAGTTTGTTTTTGGAACATTTCCATAAGCATTCCTAAAAATTACAGGTACTAGGAAATGATATTAATGTGTTTCCCGTGTTTACGGACACAGCTTTCTGGATGCAATGAAGATGCAGGGTATGTGTGTAACCTATTTTTTAAATAATAGTATCAAAAATGATAATAATACTACTGATAATGATAATTATGAATTATTAGTTGTATTGTATTAACAAATTGCTGCTTGGATCAACCTTAATCAAACATAGTTCCACTGTTTTCATTTCTGGGAACAATTTTGAAAACAACTAACAAATGGATTTTTGAGTATAAAAAATACATGACACAGTCCCTTGCTTTCATTTTCTAGATGGATGGAAGTGTGCACTCTTCTGCCTAGATTTCCCTTAATTTATTTCAGGCATCTCTCCACTCATTCTTTTTATATTCCTTTCTTTTTTTAAGACCCAATGGGAGTTGGGAGGGAGTTGGTGGGTCTAGGGAGGAGGTTGGCTTGGGTCTCGGCAAAAGTGCTATGCATTTTAGAGGCGATTACGGGTGACACACAGACACACCCTTTTTTAGAATCTTCTTAGGATTGTGTGGAATGTTTACTGTGCATTTATGCAGAAATTTGTGGGGGTACTTGATCCAAATTAAAAGCCAATAAGAGGGTTTCTTTGTTTTGAAGGAGATGGTAGGCTTCTACAACTTTGAACTGAAGCAATTGAGGAAAAGGGAGAGCTCCATATATATATATATATATATATATATATATATTTCAGTATTCACCAAGAACTTCACATTCTGGGGCATGAGGAGCTTTGGACGTAGATTACATGTGCTGTGCACGTTCATGGGATATAAATAAGGGAGGAAGTCTTGCGGGTTTTTGGGGAGGGGGTGTGTGTGTGTGTCTGTGTGATGCTTAAATGATTCTGGAGGTTAATAACTCACAAGGGTCAAGTTGAACTATATTGGTCTGAGGCCCTTAATTGGTGTTTTTTTACTTTAGGCATATGATAATGTTTCTAAAGAAATCATATGGTGGGTCATGGGTGTTAGAGAGTAAAGACCATAGAAAGATATTGTAATAGCAACAAAATGTTGAATGAATGTATTTATATGATCAAGGATTTGTTATAGTGTGAGAACAGCGTAGGAGAAAGCCAATATATTTTTCTAGCTTCACCTTGGCTCTGCTTTGGTGTGTTCAAAGTGCTGCTTTTGGTTAGACGCAAAAAATTATAGGGATTTGCTTCATTTGTAGAGTCTTGTTTTCTTTTTTGCTTTGTTTGATTGAAGGGAATATCTTGTCCTCCTGTCAAGCCTTTCTATTATAGTATGTAAACAGGGTTGGAAGGCAAGCTTGGCAGTTGCCCAAAATATGTAGGAGATGCCTACTTAGGTTTTGCTTTGGCACCCTAATATTTGCTCAAGTAAGCTACAAAATGGGAGTGATCTAGAGTGTGTGACAGTGGGCACACATGAAGTTTTTAATCTGTTTGCAGATTTGAGTTTACACATACTATTTATGATGCTTTTGAGAATTAAGTATTTCTCTTAGGATTGCCTTTCTTTAAAATGCATCCTGTGCATAATCCCTTTATTACTTTGCTTGTATGTCATATTGGATTTGCAATAGTTTTCTTAGGTCAATAATCTATGCCAAAGGCAGTATGCTGTTTGAACATGACAAAGCCTACCCGTTCTGTTTATTTTCTGATTGCAACATTTCATTTGCAGGTGGCGACAAAAACAGAGACAAACAAAAATGCAGGGAATGCTATTCTTTACGAATGTGTTGAAACTATCATGAGTATTGAAGATAATAGTGGCTTGCGAGTGCTTGCTATCAATATTTTGGGTAGATTTTTGTCAAATCGTGACAACAATATCAGGTTTTTTCTTTTTTCTTTTTTAAATTATAAACTGGCGATTCTTGTCAAACTGTGACAACAACATCAGGTATTTTATCATAAACTGGCCATGGGCACCTGCTACGTGTGTGCTGAACACCCCTGCATTTACGGTTTTAAGAGAGATAATTGGAGGGCGGTTAGTTTTTATTTTTAGGTGGGGGGGGGGTATGGATAGTTTTTTTTAAAAAACTTTTATTTTATAACAAAAGAAGAAATATTGAGAAAGAAAGAGTTTACATCCTAGGTGAGGGTATAAAATTTTCAAATCATTTTAAATTAAAAATTTAAATATAAAGTTAAAAATAAATAATAACTAACAAGAATTCACCAAGACTCCTCTTTAAACACTGTCCATCATAATTCACCGAACACTTCAAATTTAATAGTTCCCTCTGGCCCTTCTTCTCCTTGCGTTTACCACCATTGAGAAGAGTTTTGTTTCCTTCAGAATCAGACAACTGCAAGTCTAATTTATTCATGAAATGTTGAGCTTCTAGATCCTTCCCAGAAATCTCCTAGACACAAGTGGAAAAAATTCCATCCTTACACATGTGCTTCTCATCTATTCCATCTTTTTCAAAATTATTAGTCCCCTTCAATTCTTCCATTGGAGGTGGCTGCACATATGATAAATCCCCACTTAGATCAGATGAGTCAGAAACATAACCATATCTATTTCTCACCCAAAAGCAAACTTTCATCACTATCAAAGTCACTAAGGACTTCACTGTCATTATCCTAGACTTCCCCTCCGTTTATTCTTTTCCTTGCCTTTGCTAGCACTGTCACTTGTATTGCCGTTCTGAATATTTGCCCTTTTGTACACCAGAAATTATCTTGCTTCTCTTCAAACTTTTTCCTCTTTTCAACAGCCATCTGCACTGCCTTCTGATGAGCATAGACCTTTTGGCCTCTTAACACTAGATTTTTGCCCCAAAACTATATTCTCCCACTGAATCTTTCCCATGCAAATTTTTTAGTTCTTTGTAAACACCCGTCTCCCCTGCCATTGCTGAAGCCCCACTGTTAATTCTCTCCTCGACGTGGATTTCCTCTCCTTATAAATGTTTAGAAGCGCCAATCAGACTCCCTAGTTGTTGAAAACTGTTGAAGTATTTGGTGAATTGAAGGACCTAATCACAGCGATAGGTCTCTCCCTCTACTTATAATAAATGTCAAGTACATATCAATGATTATAAGACCCTTACTAACTCATGCTTACCAGCATAACACTAGCTCATATTAATAATGCTAAATGAACAAAATAAATATTAACACTTTCCCTCAAGCTAGAGCAATATATCATATGCTTCTAGCTTGTTACAAATGAATTTAACATGAGCACCCCCAAGGCTTTAGTGAATAAATCATCAGGTGCAAATCAGACTTCACATGAGTGGTTTTAACGAGATTTTGCACTTTTCTCCCAAACAAAGTGTTAATCAACTTCAATGTGTTTTTGTTGCTTATGGAAGACTGAGTTAGAGGCAATATGAGTAGTGGCTTGACTATCAAACATCAACTTGATTCATTGAGCATGTGGAAAATTCAGTTCTTCCAACATGTTCTTCAACCAAACAAGTTGATATGTAGTGTGAGTTAGGACCTTATGCTCTAACTTAGCACTTGACCTAACCACCTCAATTTGTTTCTTACTCTTTCAAGAAACCAAATTACCACCAACAAAGCTATTGTACCCAATTGTGGATCTTTGTAAATGGTTTGAGGTTTAGGGTTTGGTTTGGTATGCACTTAGGGTTTAGGTTAGATCTTGCTTTATTACCCTTGAAGTACGTGAATTGAAGGACCTAATCACAATGATAGGTCTCTGACTCTATTTATACTAAAATTGAACATATGTCACGTGCGTTGCACATGATTGTATGTTAATGATATTGTCTAAAATATTTTTATAATTTTAATAAATTTTAGATTTATTTTAAACGAATTAGTAATATATTGTCATAATTTAATTTACAACAACAACAACAAACCAAGCCTTTAGTCCCACTAGGTGGGGTTGGCAACATGAATCCTTTTTTGCCAATTTATGAGATTATGGACAATTTCCTTCAACAAATTCAAGGCTGTTAACTCTTTACTCATTATCTCATTTCAAGTTAATTTAAGTCTACCCCTACCTTTTCTACTGCCCCTTACAGTAACTAACTCACTCTTCCTCACTGGCGCACTATGTGGCATATGTTACCAGTGCCCAGACCATCAGATTTGTCTCTCCCTTATCTTATCTTCTATAGTGGCTACGCTTAACTTACTGCGAATATGCTTATTTCTTAATTTATCTTTTAACGTTATACCACTCATCCATCTTAATATTTTCATCTCGACAACTTTTACTTTTTGAAAATGCTGTTTCTTAGTCGCCCAACATCTTGACTCATATAGCATATCTTGTCTTACGACCGTCCTATAAAACTTCCCTTTTAATTTTAAGGGTATTCTACAGTCACATAGCACAGTCAAAGCACTTCTCCATTTTACTTCACCTACTTTAATTCTATGCGTTACATCTGCAATTTCTCCTTCAGCTTGCATAATAGATTCAAGGTATGGAAATAGATTAGTGCTATTGATTTCTTCATCATCACGTTTAACTTTTTCTCCAACATTCCTCCTACTATGACTAAAATTACATTTCATATATTCTATCTTATTTCTACGTATCCTAAAGCTTCTAGATTTTAAAACTTCTCTCCATAATTCTAACTTAGATTCTACTCCATCCCTAGTTTCATCAATGAAGACATTATCATTTGCAAACAACATGCATCATGAAACCTCATTTTGGATACTCCTAGTCAATTCATCCATCACTGAAGTAAAAAGATAATGGCTCAAATCAGATCCTTGATGTACACCTATTATGATGGGAAATTCTCTAGTTTCTCCTTTTATAGTCCTAACACTAGTCATTATTCTATCGTACATATCCTTAATGACATCAGTATATCTACGACATACACCCCCCTCCCCCCCCCTTTTTTTTTTTCTAATCCTCACTGTAGAAAACTTCCCTAGATATTCTATCATACGCTCTCTCTAAGTCAATAAATACCATATGCAAGTCCCTCTTATTTTCCCTTAACTTTTCCATTAATCTTCTTAAAAGATATATAGCTTCCACAATAGATCTCCCAAGCATAAAAATTAATACATACTCTTTTTTTTATCATTAAAAAGAAATTTATATTAGCAGGGCATCAAGGGGATGTCATCCCAAGGTACAAAACATCAACCGCTATGTAGAGTGTCACAAACATTAAGATCGTTAACAATTTGCCCATTAAGATAGTTGGAAACAGCAGTGATGTAGGACGGTTCTAAGTAGCCGTAGTCCTACGGTTGACCCTCTTTGTAGCACACACACAATATCACAATCTATGGGAAGAATTGAATCAACGAAGCACAAACATCACAAACATATTCTAATGATCACAAGTTGAGATTTTGAAAACATATATGATTTGGTTTAAAAGCCCTTAGTTGATCATTTCATTTAAGTAATCAAGTTCACTTTAAAAGATGTTATATTAAAAGTCTTAGATAACAAGTCCTAGTGTACAAAACAAATACCCCTAAGCACGGTACTAGCAAGCATGTTCATGTTGAAAATCTAGGAAGATTCAAATAGAATGAACAAAGTTTTCAATCAAGGATTCGAGTAGGGTTTCAAGGCTTATAAGGGACTTTTAGGGGCTGTTTTAGATGGTCACAAATAAGGAATTGAAACGAGCTTACCAAGTGGTTTGGAATGACAAACACCATGGCACACGAGTACTCAATCGCATAACGAGCAAGCTTGTTGATCCTTAGGAATCTTGAGACAAGAATGAAGCTTGAGAAAGGTTGTGGCTGTGGGCGATGAAAGAGGAGTGGGCGTGCAGTGTTGATGATGACGTTGATGTTGTCGTGGTCTCTCACCACCCAATATCTGGGGAGACGGAACGTAGCCTCACGCTACTCACTCACAAGGAGAGGAACAAGATTCACAAGTTTAAAGCAAAGGCTTCCTTTTTAATTGATAATGCAAAGATCCCTTTTACAATACAAGTGAAGACATTTATAGCCTTACATGAGCATGCACATGACTTGTACACTTCTTAAAAGATTAAAGAAAATACAAAAGTAAAATAAAACATTTAAAACATAGGTAATGAGGTTCCTAGGAAATAGTTTGTCATAGTAAATAGGTGCCTAGGAACTAGAATAATTATGATAGTGGAGTCTAAGAACTTAAAATGAAATAAGTGCTTCTTGAAAAACCAAGACTCTTTGACTTGCAAGTTGTCATCCTATTTCCAAGCTAGCTTCCAAGAGAAGCTTCAATTGCTGCAAATAAAGTTCACATCCAATGGTGGACTTCGGGTGGTCATTCATGTGTCACAATATCCGCGATGATACTTGAGGTCCATGTTAATCCGCATCAAACAGAAGACCACTGCTCTTTGCAAATTTGAAGCGGAGTAGCTGCAATTTTGAAGGCTCTATAGTTTCTTTCTTTCCAAGCATACCAAAAGATGGTGAGAGGGATGAAATTTTCAAAGCCTTTGGCTTCTCCTTGGTGGCCCTCATGCCTTTCCAAGCCCAAATCTCCCCTCCAACAGAATCTGCAGTAACCCATTGATATCCAAACAAGGATAGAACCATATTCCACAAGTTCCTTGTCCAGGGGCAGTGGAGAAGAATGTGTTAGACTGATTCTGCATCAGCTATACAAAGAAAACATCTATTTGTGACTGTTAGCCTCCTTTTCTGCAAATTGTCAAGGGTTAAAATATTTCCATGTGTGGATTTCCAAACAAAAAAGGTTACCTTTGAAGGGGCTGTCTCCAAATATGAATCCAAGGGGAGTTGTTACAATTTGTTCCCATTGGGGAGAGCTTCTTGTAGAAATATTTAACAATTAAAACACTATTGTTGTTCAAAGCCCATATTGATTTGTTGGGGATGTTTTAGTGTCAGAAATTATAGAGATTTCTATAGAAGCCAGAGTTCATGAAGTTCCCAATCTGCCTCATTCCTAGTAAAAGTAATATGTCTAGAAAATTCCTTGATTAGTGATTTGGAGATGATGACTGATAAGGGCATTTTTGTCACAAGCCAAGCTGTAGATGAAATTAAAGGCAGCTCTAAAATTATTTTTCTCAGGCCTCACATCATGCCAGAACTAGATGCCAGCTCCATTTCTCACTTGAAATCTCACAAATTTGAAAAAATCATCCCATCCTTTCTTGGTGAATTTACAAACTCCCACTCCATAGGTTTTCCTACTATTGTGTGTTATCCTTTCAGTATGCTTGAGCCCATGTTTAGAAACAATAATGCCCCACCAAAAGTGGCCTTTCTCCTCATGGTTTGAAATTGCGGCTGTGGGTAACGTCGTGTAATGGTTGCGGGTGTCGCAGGACATGGGAGACGTGGGTGTTACGTGATTGGAAGCGGGCATAATGGTCGTGAATTTGTTTCATGCATGCACAACCATGCCAAAATTGAAGAATGAGCATGAAATTCATTAATACATGATTTTTAATGAATTTTGACTGCTTTTATTCAACCTACAAATGCTTTATTAGGCATTATGGTTTTTATATTAATTTTAGTGTGCTGTTTACAAAAAAAAAAAGAAGTCATTTTTTAATAGTTTGCACTACTTTAATGGATAAAAAAAATGTAGAAATGCAATTAAAATGAAGAATTAAGTAATTAGAGACATAAAATTACTAAAATGAGTCAATACTCAATATACACATATATGAATTTGAAAAATGATTGGTATCAATGGAATACATGAGTACAATATTACAATATAGGACATGTCACCACCAAAAAGAATGAGGTGGAGGGTCTTCATAATCTGCATCTTTATCTTGAGATTGGGATTGAGAATTATCTCCCCACCCTTCTGGAAATACATAGCTGAATAAACCCATGTTCACGTTATTTCGTTGTTGCTCTTGAAAATCTATTGGTGGTGAAAATCCAATTGATATACGAGGTGCATAACCTCCTCCTTGACCATATTCTGAATAATATCCATAAGTTGGGGTTGGGACTAGGGCTAGGGGGGCTGGCTCTGAGTAGTGTGTAGAAGAAGACTCACTAGATCCTGATCTTGTAGGAAATGGAGGAGATGCATAATATGGATCATAGTGTTGAGGTGGTGGATATGCTTGATGATATCCATATGATTGTGATAATGAATCATCTAAACCAAAGTCTCCAAAACTACAAACCACACCATATGAATTTTTAGCAGAATCACGATCTCGATGTTGGTGACTTCTTCTAGTTTGTGCACCATGACTCCCACTAGGGCCACCACTAGTAGCACTCCTCCTAGGTTCTGGAGATTGGTACTCTGGAGGAATACTCGAGTCATAATTTTTGGGTATATCAAGTAGTCCATGGCGACTTGGAGGATATGTATCCCTTACAAATGATGTCTTTGTGTCATACCCATAATCATATTCAGCATCGCCACCACCACCACCATCGCCCCTAGCCCCAGTCCAGCACAACTACCACCATCATCATTACTTGGTGGGCTCAAATCAAGATTGTCATCACTTTGTGTACGTTTAGGACTTGAACTTGAATCATGCACGTTTATGGGTGGTTGATCATTTTCTTCTATAGTACCACCAACCTCTTCATCTAACCAATTTGAGTTGTCCCGATCGTCGTGTAATGGTGCCTCTCTCTCATCTAACCATGGACTTAAAGGATCATTTTCTTCAAAAATATAGTCCAAATTGATAAGATTAAAACTATCTTCAATGTCCTGTTGGCTTCTTCTCATTGTATCTCTTAACTAACCTCATGTTGTAATGCACGAAAACAAGTTTTTGTAGTCTTATGTACTTTAGTCTATTTCTTGTTTTCGTATGGATGAGGCTAAAGGTGCTCCAATTACGTTCATAATTTGAAGATGATGTGGTTTGGCTAAGAACTCTGATTGCTATTTTTTGTAGCTTAGGAGCACACATGCCATAATGAATCCACCGTTCGGCTACATAAATAATTGAAGAAAAACATATGTCAATATAGTGTATTTTTGAAAAGTCAAATTTGAACATAAAAATGACAAAATAGATCCATTCATCCATTATTTAGCTACATTTACCAGGATTTGTTTGTTTCACTGCCCTTTGAGCCAACGGAGTTCCAAATTTCTCTTGCCTATCCTGATATAGCAACAACTAAAATGGCAAGATTGTGAAGTATAATTAATTAATTAGATGTATATATATATATATATATATTATAGAAAGTATTTACAGAATACTAAAATAATTCATTATTCAATAGAACCAATACTTACTTGATTAATAGTTTGAATTTGAGTGTCTATTATCTGGTACTTATCACTTTTTTAACCCCATCCATGACTTCCCTAGAAACTTCAGTATAGGGTGGTGCACCATAAAGAAATTGGGGGCTAAAAAAAATACTAAAATTAAATTTACAAATATATTAATCAATAATAGTGTTTTAATGCAATCATGCATGGTTTAAAAGTTGAAATAATAAGAAATTGTATTTTATTTACACTTACCAGTTGCGTGTAAGTTTTGGAGCAATAGAAAACTCCACTTGTTATCAACAATTTTCCATCAATTTTTGTAGAATCGGCAATCTTTCTGAATGACCAACTTTGCCCTATCCATTGCGTTGTATATAAAACCTATGGTTGGTTTTTCATCACCATCAACCAATTTAAAAACTTTCACTAAGGATTCCTGTACTTTAATTATATTAGAGGCATTTTCCCAAAACTCTTTCGCTAAGATAATATTCTTCGCATCATATGTTGGGCATGATTTTTCCATCCCAAACCTTGAGTTTTTCCAAGCATCAGATTTGAACATTTCCCTTAATGTTTGTTTATGCCTAACAATGGTTTCTAAGGCAATATTGGCGGCAAATTGACTGATGGCTAGATGAAGCAATTCTCTATTATTTGTGAATTTTTTCATGAAATTCACTGTCCACGTGTAATTGTAAATAAAAGAGGTTATTATTTTTGCATCTTCTAAGATCTTCTTCACATTACTTTTCTTACTAATGTCTTCAAGAATAAGGTCTGTGCAATGAGTTGCACATATTGTCCAGTAGATATCGGGCCTCTTTTGCATTAATAATTTTCCTCCAACTTTTATGGCAACTTCATTATCAGTTACTACTTGGACAACATTTTCCTCTCCAATTTCTTCGACCACTTCCTTTATTAATCTGAAATGAAATTATAGATTTAACAATTACTACTAAATTAAAGGGATACAAGTCATAAAGTGACTCAAGTCAATCAAAATTAGAAATTTGCCTGAAATAATATTTAGCTGTTTCGCTTGGCACATCGAAGGCATCAACTGACTTGTGGAAAACAGTGCCTTTATTGTAATAAACTAAAAAGTTTATTATGTATTTTCTTGTGGGTCCTGACCAACCATCACACATAATGGTTACACCTCTCTCATTCCAAATGTCAGCAAAAGAAGATATATAATTTTTCATTTCTTGATACTTTTGCTCCAAATATATTTTAGAGATCTCATAGGGTGATGGGCCCTTCACCCTCTTTTCAATCTCTGCAGCAACATCAAGCATCGACTGCATAAATTGAGAGTCAACTACATTTGCTAGAATTCGATTATAAATTAGGAATTTGCCTACTGCTTTTCCTAGTTTACTCCTTAAACTCTTCATAATTTTGGTATTTATTTTTGGTTGCTTGGCACTCTTACTTCTTTCTAGAGTAGGATCCATCGCCTTTAATCTAGCTTCAGGGGCATTAGGGTTAATCCATTGTCATCCACTACCTCCAGCTTCTCAAACACTTTGTGACCGAGCTCTACCAAAACCACCGGCACTGCCACTACTAGAGCCACCACCCTGTTCATAATAATTACCACTTCCACTGGTTCTTGTCCTAAATCTTTGCTTCTCTTCCCATTCTTGTTGTGCTTGTATGCTTTCTTGTCGAGCAAATCTCATTCTTTCCTCATTTGAATCTTCTTCTTCGCTCAAATTTTCAAAATCTCCTCTAATTTAAGCTTTTAGTTCTACTTGCCTTTTTTGTTTATCTTTCTTCTTCTCTGCATATTGTTGTAGATGTTTTCATCATTTCTTCTCTAATCTGCATGGTTACATTTGGACACGAAGACACCTAACCTTTTTTATGTGCCAAGTGTTGTTTCAATCATGTAATTCCTCCTTTAATTGTTTTTCCGCATAATTTACATAAGACAACATGTCTACTACCTTCGATTGGAGTAGCAAAATGGCAACCAATGTCTTCTCTAGGTAGTTTTTCACTTCCTTTTTTATCACGCAGAATTCTTTCTTTTTTTTTTTGTCACAACAATATCCTAGGCTTTTTGCCCAGACTAATCTGTTCCCTACGCCAGCCGTGCCCTCAACCAACACATAGGAGGTAAATTGCGGATGTGCAGCACGATTGGTAGGAATTGAACCTGGACCACTTGGTTACCAGCATGTTCTAAGGATCGCCCTTGCCACCGGGTTATCACGCGGAATCTTGATGCTTGATCAGATGATTTCTACACAAAGTAAAAATAAAAAGTTATGGTCCTTGTACAAGAAATTGAGAATAATATGGTACATAATTAGCTAATTACATAACAGTATAACATAAATGATGGATTAAATATAAGACTTTAAGTTGCTAACTATTAAAAATTTTAGTTGATTTATGCATATATAATACAATTATTTATATTACAATTTAGAATTTAACAAAATAAATTTAGAATTTTAGATCTTACAAGTTAATTTTTTAAAAGGTAGTGTACTTGAGTCACTTGACTAATTGTGTAGAAATTAGAATTTATTATAAATTGTAGATCTAATATTAAATTATTGATTGTCAAGGTATTTAAAAAAATAAATATGTAGATTTATAATTTGAAGAAATTTTTATATTAGTTAATAGTTTTTTTACTAAAATAGGAATTATAAATCTGTACTTTGTAGATTCTATATTTTATACTAATTTTTTATATTAATTAATAAATTTTACGTATATAATTATTTACAAATTTACATACGTAAAATAAAATAAAAGTAATTAAATAATAATTATAAACTTAAAATTATAAAATAAACTAAATTACTAATTTATTAGTAATTTAGTAGGCTACATAGCCTACACTAGCACTGTATTAGGTGGAGCCTCTGCTGCTTCAAATTAAAAGAAATAATTGGAAAAAAAAAAGAAAAAAAAGAAAGAATACTGGAGTTAGAATAAGATATATACCCAAGTCGGGACTCCCGACAGTGGCCAAAGCTGCGAATGGAGTGAGTTTGAGCTGCAAGCCTCAAAATCCTCAAATTTCTTCTTGATTTCAAGATTTCCTTGTAGAATCTACCCTAAACTTTGCCAAACAACAGAAATTTTGCAGACAAATTGTGAAAATCTCCACAAGTTGAAGAGCTGACTCAACCGACCTGCGGAGCACAGCTTCAAACAACAAATTGAAGCTTATTTTTTGGTGGTTCAAAGCTTCAGATCGGTAGATCTAAGCTGGACGAAGGAGAAGAAGAGGAAAGAAGCAGCAACACATGAAGAGACACACAAAAAATGGAGCAGATTCGAGGAGATAAAGTGTTGGGGCTGTCGGCATCCATAATGTAGTGTAACGGACATTATGAGCCATAATGTAAGTGTAACGCCCGTTATGGCCGTGAATTTCCTGCTCACTGCATTAACGGCCTGTAACAGCATCGAAGGCCTGATTTTCCATTACGTAATGGCTATTATGCTATGTAATGACTGTTATTTATACCATGTTTCTCCTTCATGAACCTCCATAACGCTTCCCAAGGAGGGGCTTAGTTTTAAATTATAAAATAAAAATATTGACATGAGATACTATTATAACACCATGTAAATAGAGAGACATGGAAAATCTTTAAAAACATACAAGTCTACAAGATATGACATAAATATTCTACTTAAAATTATGAGAAATATTGAATTTTAATACTTAACATTATGTTCAAAAAATTAGTAAACATATTTTCCATTATTTTTAAATTATAAAAATCTCAATATTCGACTTCTTCCCATAAAATATTATAAATTTATTATAATTTGTAAATTGTGATTTTCCACCTAAAAATCTTAATTTTTGTTATTTTATCTTTCAAAAACTATATTATTATTTATCTAAGATTCTAAGTGATGTCAGACACTTCACAAAGAAAAGCAATTTACCTATTTTATTTCGTGATGTACATTTTATTTAACATCTATCATACCACTCCCTTATTTTATTTTTTGAATGAAATGGATTTTTTAAGGTCCAAATCTTGACCTATTTAAAATAAAATCTTTAAATGTAGATTTAAAATTTTTTATTGAATTGAATATTTTTTGGATTACTGTATTACTTTTAAAAGATAATAGGTTACGACCTTTGGTATGCCCACATAATGGTTCATTACGTGGTTAACCTTTGGGATGCCAATGTATTTGCCTATATAAGGACATGTTTTACAGCAAAATGAGATAATAAGATGATTAACAACATCTAATTCCTGAAGAATTAGACTGTTGAATTTCTATAGCTCCAATTTTTTTTTCTCTTTTATTTCATTTACAACACGTTATCAGCATGATCAAGTCTCTAATGGTATAGCAAGTTTCGTTGGTATTATTCTAAGATCATACAAAATAAACTTGATAAAATGGAGGATGACATGCATTTGGTGGACAGTGGCACGACTCACACAATTCTTCATGTTAAAAAAATATTTTTTGCAATTAACATTAGCTGAAATTAATGTTAATACAATATCTGGCTCTGCAAATGTAATAGAGGGCTCTGGAAGAGTTCACATTATGTTTCCAAATGGGACAAAATTGTATATTGATGATGCGTTGTATTCTAGTAGATTTCGAAGAAATCTACTAAGTTTTAAAGATATACGTCGCAATGGATATCATGTTGAAACCAAAAATGAAGGAGATATGAAATATCTTTTAATTACATCTATAGTTTCAAACCAGAAGATCATATTGAAAAAATTTCAAGTTTTTCATCTAACCTATATTTCACAAAAATAAGGATGGTTGAATCAAATTTTATGCATCGGAAGTGCTCTGACTCTAGAAGTTTTATACTTTGGCATGATCGTCTTGGTCATCCTGATTCAACTATGATGCGACGAATTATTGAAAATACACATGGACATCCATTAAAGGATCAGAAAGTTCTTTTACCTAGTGATTATTTTTGTATTTCTTGTGCTCAAGGAAAACGATTTGTTGGACATTCTCCATCTAAATTATCTTTAGAGTCTCCATTTTTCTGCAAAGAATACAAGGAGATATTTGTGGTCCAATACATCCATCTTGCGGACCATTTTGATATTTCATGGTTTTAATTGATGCTTTCACTCGATGGTCACATGTTTGTCTACTTTCAACTTGCAATGTTGCTTTTGCTAAATTTCTTGTTCAAATAATAAAGTTAAGATCAAGTTTTCCTGATTATCTCATTCAGATTGTCCGTTTAGATAATGTAGGTGAATTTTCTTCAAAAACATTTTATGACTATTGCATGTCAATAGGAATAAGTGTTGAACATTCTATTGCACATGTTCGTACACAAAATGGTTTTTCGGAATCCTTCATTAAGTGTTTACAATTTATTGCTAGACCTATGCTTATGCGATCAAAGCTTTTTGCACCTGCTTGGGGTCATGCTATAGTGCATGTTGCGTCTTTGATTAGAATTAGACCAACTGCATATCACAAGTTTTCACCTTCACAGCTTGTGTTTAACCACCAACCTAATATATCTCATCTTAGAATTTTTGGTTGCACTGTATATGTTCCTATTGCACTTGCACAACGAAGTAAGATGGGACCACAACGTTGATTTGGTATTTATGTTGGTTTTGATTCTCCTTCTATCATTAGATATCTTGAAACACTAACAAGTGATCTTTTGAGGGCAAGATTTCTAGATTGTCAATTTGATGAATTAGTTTTCCCGTCATTAGGAGAAGGAAAAGGTAAAGGATTAAAAACACAAGAAATTTGTTGGAACACGCCAACTTTGTCTAATCTTGATACACACACAAATCAATATGAACTTGAAGTCCAAAGAATAATTCATCTGCAGAATGCTGCAAATCAATTCCCAAATGTTTTTACAGACACCGAAAGGGTCACTCAATCACATGTTCCAGCCACAAATATTTCTGCTAGATTGATTGTTCCTGAAGAACACCCAATGGGAATAGCATCTAATGAATCAAAAATGCGCCAGAAGCGTGGTAGACCAATTGGTGCAAAAGATACTGTTCCTTGAAAGAAAAAGGAAATGTATAAAAGTAACACTCCAAAAGAGTTCATTAACACTCAAGAAGAGGTTAAAAGAAATATAGATCAACAATCCCATATTTCTATAGAAGCAACACCAAAAGTGTTTCCGGTACCGGAAATTTATGAGATCTCATTAACATTTGGAAATATGCGGAGAAGAAATGAAGTTGTTGACAATGTGTTTGCATATGCGATTACTTCAAAAATTATTAATGATAATGAGTTTGAGCCTCAAACTGTAGAAGAATGTCGATATTGAAATGATTGGACAAAATGGAAAGAAGCAATACAGGCTGAGCTAGACTCATTGGCCAAACGTAAAGTATTTGGACCAGTAGTCCAAACACCTGAGAATGTCAAACCTGTTGGATATAAATGAGTTTTTGTACGTAAAAGAAATGAAATGAATGAAATTGTGAGATACAAGGCGCGTCTTGTAGCACAAGGTTTCTCAAAAGGCTTGGTATAGATTATGGTGAGACCTATTCCCTTGTTATGGATGCGGTTACTTTTAGATTTCTGATTAGTTTAACGGTTTCTGAAGGACTTGACATTCGCCTTATGGACGTAGTAACAACTTACTTGTATGGCTCATTGGATAATGACATATATATATATATATATATATATATATATATATATATGAAAATCCCTGAAGGATTTAAAATGCTTGAAGCATATAATCCAAAACAACGGCAAATCTGTTCTATTAAATTACAAAGATCCTTGTATGGATTGAAGCAATTTAGACGAATGTGGTACAATCGTCTAAGTGAATATTTTTTGAAAATTGGATATGAAAATAATCTTATCTATCCTTGTGTTTTCATTAAGAAGATAAATTCTGGATTTGTTTAGTAGCAGTTTATGTTGATGACATAAACATAGTAGGAACTCCAGAAGAGATCTCAATGACTGCTGACTATTTAATGAAAGAATTTGAAATGAAGGATCTTGGGAAGACAAAATTTTGTCTTTGTTTTCAAGTTGAACATTTAACAAATGAAATTCTTATTCATCAATTATCTTTTGTAGAAAAAATTTTGAAACAATTTTATATGGATAAATCTTATCCATTAAGCTTCCCGATGGTTGTTCATTCACTTGATGCGAAAAATGATCTTTTTTCGCCCTTGAGAAGATGATGAAGAAATCCTTGGTCCTGAAGTACCCTATCTTAGTGCAATTGGAGCACTCTTGTTTCTTGCAAATTGCACTAGACCAGATATGGCTTTTGCGGTAAATTTGTTGGTAAGATTTAGTTCTACACCAACTCAGAGACATTGGAATGGAGTAAAACAAGTTCTTCGTTATCTCCGCGGCACATCTGATATGGGTTTGTTTTACTTAAAGGGAGTAAAGTTTGTGTTGAAAGGATGTGCTAATGTTGGATATCTTTCTTATCCTTATAAAGTTCAATCACAAACAGGTTATATTTTTACATGTGGTGATATTGCTATCTCATGGCAATCTGTAAAGCAAACGATCACTGCTACCTCTTCAAACTATTCAGAAATATTGGTAGTTCATGAAGCAAGTCGTGAATGTATATGGTTAAGAACTATAATTCAACACATTAAAGGGACAAGTGGATTATCACTGGAGAATGACAAACCAACAATATTGTACAAGGACAATGCAACATGTATTGCACAAATCAAAGGTGGGTACATAAAAGGTGATAGAACTAAACATATTTCACCAAAGTTTTTTTACACTCATGAACTTCTGAAGAAAGGAGATGTTGACATTTGCAAAATTCATTCAAGTGACAACTCAACAGATCTATTCACAAAAGCATTGTCAACTTCAATTTTCAAAAAACTTGTACTTAACATTGAAATGTGACAACTTAAGGACATTTCTTAATTGATTATATTTTTTAGGGGAAGTATGAATACTGTAATCTTTTTCCTTCATTAAGGTTTTGTCCCACAGGGTTTTCCTTAGCGAAGGTTTTAACGAGGCATATTTATAGTGTATAGTCATCCAAGGGGAAGTATTGTAACACATGTATATTTATGTGGATGACTATCTAGATAATAGGTTACAACCTTTGGTATGCCCACATAATGGTTCATTATGTGGTTATTTTTTGGGATGCCAATGTATTTGCCTATAAGGACATGTTTTACAACAAAATGAGATAATAAGATTAGCAACATCTAGTTCCTGAAGAACTAGACTGTTGAATTTCTATAGCTCCAAATTTTTTTTTTCCTCTTTCTATTTCATTTACAACAATATTGGTATACAAAGTTATTTACAATATTTGTACTTTTTTTAGTTTTATATATGATGATATGTATTTGTACTGATTTCTTTTTTGGGTAAAATTAGAGTTTTATTTTTTAGGTTCAAACTTCAACATATTTACAATAGATTTTATAATGTAATTTTGTCTTGGTTGAAATATTTGTTTTCCTTTTAATGAAATGAAAGTTTTTTTTTTTTTTTTTTTAAGTTTAAACATTAACATTTAGACATTCTAAATGTAATTTTATCTATTTTTGGTTGAATTTACTTTCTATATATATTTTAGAGAAATTTACTTCTTTTAAGAATATTTGATGTTACTTTAAAAAGTTAAGAATGTTTTTGTCAATAAAATGTTTAGGCTATCCATACTTCATATGATATTAAAATTTACTTATTTTAGTAATGCTGGTTTTGTTGAAATTTACTTTTAAAAATTAGGATACTTTTGTCTGTCAATTGATTTAAAAATACATTTTTTAGGGGTTTTTTACTTTCCTAAGATCAGGATATTTTTGTCCACAAAATGATTTACACAATTCTTCGTTTTTTATATAGTATAGATGTCAAGTATAAACCAATGACCATAATACTCTTATTAACTCGCCCTTACCAACATAACACTAGCACGTACTAATAATGCTAAATGACCAAAATAACCATTAACAGAGACAAATCTGTCTTTTTATTGCATCTTACCCTTTGAAGCTCATGGAAGTATTCTCTTCCTTGAGAAAAGGAAGTAGCTGTGTGCTCACCTGTGCAATTGAATCAGAATTCGTCCCAGCATATTGCAAGGTAGGATGTGGAAGTTGGATCTGCTTTGGAGATGGATAAATGACTTTTGAGTCCATGGGCTGCCCAAAAGAATAGTTATGTGAACTCTGGCCTTGACTATTTGCGGGCACATCTTGTACAACCTGAGATGGGAATTGTGCTTGTTTTGGAGGAGATGAATGAGTTTGAGAGCCCTTCCTCAAGCTTAAATTGGGTCGAGTACCTTGTAAACACAAGCTAAAAATTTGGGCCCAAAAGCTGCCGCGTCATTCTTTAATTTGTAGGGATTTTTCTTTTGGCATTGCAAAATTGGGCATGATTATGTTAATATTATCAGAATCAACATGTTACTAATTGATCAAGCTTGTGATGCTGTTGCATAGACCTCTGTGCTTGAATAATGAGTGGATCTTTGGTAAATTTCACTTGTTTCTTCGTCTTAAAATAAATACAAGCTCGTATATTCAGAACTACATCAAATATTTACACTCAGTTTCCTCCATGTTATGCTGCTTTTGTGTGGTTTTTTAAGTAGTGTTTGGCAGTACATCTTTTTTAAAGTCTTTATTTTTATCCATAGTATTGCAAAACCTTTGCATGGCTTTTTCATGGTCTTATTTTGAGATTTATGTTTTTCAGGGTCTTTAGGAGTTCTTTTCTGTAGTTAGGTTGAGCATGCTCTTGCTATGCCTAACTTATGCGTAGATGAACAAGAATAATGAATGTAAATCACAGTGTCAAATTTAGGCATTGGCTGATAGAAAGATTCCAACTATGTCTAAATAATTCTCATTTTACAAGCAAGCAGTCTTAGACTCCACTCTTAAGTGCCTGACAATATGTCTTAAAAACAATTTTAGGTTCTGTCTCAGGCTTTATCGTTATCGTATCTAACTTCCCTTAACACATTAGTTTTTTTAATCATGAAAAAACAGTTACCTAATTCCTACTATCTTTGGAATCCTAGGATCCAACAGTAAGCTTAGGTGTGCATTTGAAATAATGAGGTAGGCTGTTCTTGTTCTGTATAGGTGGCGTCTAGCCTTGAATAACAACCTTAGCAGTCTTCACCTGTAGATTTTCATGAATTGGTGTATAGGTTTTCTCATGATATTTTTCACCAACTCCTAATTATGCATCTGTTTTTTTTTTTTAAAAAAAAATGGTGGTAACCTTTTCATTGTTTGTAAAAGGCTCAAGCTGACCACTCGTCTCTATGTCTGATTTTGTTTCTTCAATATTTCCTGGAAACCTAGACAAAATTCATTCGGTCATGCCCTGTCATGGTTTGGCCTTTGTGATTTTACCAGTCCTTGCATTCTTTTCAACAAGCTGACCACTCATCTCTATGGCTGGTTTTGTTCCTTCAATTTTTCCTGGAAACCTAGGCAAAATTCATTCAGTAATGCCCTGTCATGCTTTGGCTTTGTAATTTTACCAGTCCTTGCATTCTTTTCTCCCTTTGTTATATTTCTCTTGTATATATATTTTTTTGGTTCTTAATTTATCATCTCTCTGCCATTTTATAAAAGAGCATGTCATATATTTTTCTGCCAGATATGTTGCCTTAAATATGCTTACGAAGGCTATTACAGTAGATGCTCAAGCAGTGCAGAGGCATCGGGCGACAATCTTGGAATGTGTAAAGGTATTGTGTTGGCATTTTCAGCGTCTTGCTTGATAAACAGTCATCAGAGGTGTCTTTGATCATGCTTTTTTTCTTGATTTTATATTTATGATTATAACATATGTTATCTGCTGAGAGTTCTTTTGCATATGATGATCTGGCTCGTGTGCCATTTTTACTTTTTTTTTTTTGCTATGTTCTACTGCATTCATAAATAATCTGTAGCTTCTGAACCAAGGCTAGATGTATGAATTTGGGATGCAAGTTTCTTATTACAGACTTAGCTAGACTACCAAATACTATTATTTTTTTCTTTTTATGCATGAGGGTCATCTCTTTCCAACTCCCAATTTCTCTGAGTATTATCTTTTGAGGAGAGCATGTGACTAGTATTGATATACCCTAGTAGTATACAATCTCCAGAATGCATTTTTTTTTAACACAGAATTATATACACTGTTCCCCAAGTTATTTTTTGCTACATTATTATTGACGAAGGCTGAGATTTCTGATGGGCAAACCAAGAAGTTTGTAACTTTAACTAATTCACTTTCAGGATTCAGATGCTTCAATTCGGAAAAGGGCCCTTGAGCTTGTTTATCTTCTAGTAAATGAAAGCAATGTGCAGCCTCTGACAAAGGAGCTAATTGAATATCTGGAAGTAAGCGATCAAGAATTTAAGGGTGATCTAACTGCCAAAATCTGTTCTATTGTTGAAAAGTAAGTTATAAATCTGAGAAATAAAGGATTTGGTTTTGCTTTTGCTTCACTATATAATCCCTAATATTAATATGCACTAGTAGTACTAGTACATGCTCCACATTAAGCCATTTGCAGTTGAAATTTGCCTTGGCCATGGATTGATGCATTTTCTGTCTTGAGATATGGTTGGGAATGTAAAACAATGCTGCCTTTGGCTCTCAGCACCATATTTTTATGGAATGGGTTTTTTGGGATTGTTGTATGGTTCATATTCATTCCAACGAGGCAGTTCCACACCTCTTGAATTTGGGCTGGTCGATTATTGTTTGTTATAATTTTCTTGCTCTGTCTTTGAATTTCTGTATTTGTTTTTTACCTTCTCTTATTTTCCATCACTATGGATGTGGGTTTCTGGTTTTATGACGTTATTTTGGCACATTGCCTTTTCCTTGCATCCCTGAAACTTTTAGCGACTGTAATTTAGTAGAATGACAAACTGCTTAAACAAATTGAAATTACTTTTTCACCTCTAACTTCTAGTTTTGACACTTTCACGGTGTAGGTTTTCCCCAGAAAAAATCTGGTACATTGATCAGATGCTGAAGGTTCTGTCTGAGGTATTCATTGAAATTTACTAGTGGTCGAATCTATTTCCTTGCATATCTCAAATCATGAAATTTTTATATATCTATTTGTTTGTTCCCTTCTGCTCAATCTAAAAAAAAAAAATGAGCCGTCTAATTCTATATGATAAACAAAAACTCAATTAACTGGTTGATATAATTGCGGTGCTTGGACATTTATCCTTCATCCTTTCTGCTTTCTGGAGTGTGATTGAAAGGCTTTCTACCAATGCAAGACAGTCTGTTGCCCTCTCTCTCTCTCAAAATTCTATTTGCTTTATAAGCCCTTAATTGATTTTGAGAAAAAACTGGATTTGGCTGTGCTGCCATTGTTATGCTAAATTAATTCTATTTTCCCTATTTTGCTTACCAGGGGCATGGCATCTTTCTGTTAATTGTATAAGAAAAATAGTGCTGCGGAACAATGCTTTGGGAAGGACAATATTACCCTATTAAATTGGAAATGAAACTTATGGGGAAAACGGGTTGTCTGAGGGAGGCACTTGTGTAAAAAAATTTTGTGATAGAATCTTGTTGTGATTGAACTTGAAACCTCTGGATATTTATGACTTTGTACAGTTCTATAGCTACATATTATTGATTGTTATTGTATTAATACTTTTTATGCCTACTGGCGCTTGCACTATTTAAAATTTTATCTTAATTGAAATTCCCATGTTCAAAGTAAGTTGCTTAATTTTTGTTTCTTTCTTGTATTAGTTTTTTTTTTTTTTAAATTTTATTCCTTTTCTTTGTCATCCTCCTTGTTCACTCTTCTCTCTTAATAAGTTTCTTTTTCTCATACACATTGCAAGTTGCATGAGCCTTGATGCTGTGTCAGTTTTTAACCTTTAATTTTCTTTAGTTGTGTGTGTGTGCATGCGCGAATGTGTGTGTGTGTGCGAGTGTGAGGAGAGAGAGAGATGGACAGATTTTGTTATGGTAAATTAAGTACTAATTTTTGTGCTATGCTTAGTAGGCTGGAAATTTTGTGAAAGATGATGTGTGGCATGCCCTTATTGTTGTAATAAGCAATGCTCATGACCTCCATGGGTACACAGTAAGGTCCCTATACAGAGCATTTCAAACATCAGGTGAACAGGTACTTTATATTTTCTCAATAACGAAGCAACCTAATTTGAAAATCTCCTTTTTTTTTTTTTTGATAATTCATTGACACTGTTTTGAGAAGATATTTTAATGGATTCATCAGGAAAGCCTTGTTCGAGTGGCAGTCTGGTGCATTGGAGAATATGGTGAAATGTTGGTCAATAATGCAGGGATGCTTGATAGAGAGGAACCAATAACTGTGAGTTTTGACTTACCTTGTTTTTTTCTCTTATGAAAATTGCAGTTTTCCTTTTCCCATGGTATAATATCTGCCTCTTAGAAAATGAATATGGTTCAGTGGAAAATACTACTATAGAAGTTTGCAATCTAACATGTGGAATAGTATAATAGATTTTCCATTGAGGTATTGCTGTCTTTTATATAGTGTCATCACAATAGGTCAGCTGTTGATGAAGGCATGAACTGGAGTGATGACACCATTGCAGAATGGGGAACTTAATTTTCTAATAGACTAATGATTAAATGGAATTTTTCGAACAAAAAAACAGAATCAGGACATATTTGTAAATGAATGGACAAAACCAGTCTGTGCCATCAGCAATTGTGACCCAAGATGAGCGTGGCACCAGTTGACCTTGGATAACAAGGTGGAGAATTTGTTCAATTGATTGGAAGCCCCAAGTCTGAAATCCATAGTACAGAAAAGAGGCTAATAGGCATGCAGGACCATCATTACCTGACCTGGCAAGAGTAGCAAAAATAGATGAGGATGACGCCTGGGAAGCCAATAACTGGTAGTACTTATCTCTGAAAATAGTCACCTGTGTTTATTGGGTATTGGCTTGGGTGCTCGAGAGCTACCATGTATGTCTTATTTACTACTTCATGGTTAGTAAAAGCAGCTACAGAATCTTGAAGATTCCCTCAATAAAGTGTGACCTATATGGTTAGTACACGATCTCGGAGACTAACACTTTGACCACCACCATAATTACAATGTCCAGACCTTGGCAAGCACCATGTCCACCACCAGCAAGGGTGTGTTCTCATCTCAAAATGGCCTCCATGACTTCCTCAACCAGCACCCATATCTTTAGAGCCAATTAGCTCTTGTTGAACACTCAAGTAACGTTCAGTTTTTTCAGTCAATTTAGCCCTAAAAGACGGGAAAAAGCTTCAGTTAACAAAGCATTTCTGAACCCCCAAGAATATGTGTACAAATAGGTTCAAGCTCATCTCCTTGATCTAATAAAAATCTAAATACGTTGAAGTCATCACATTGTTTTGTCATCATAGGAACATCAGGTGTAATGGGTTGGACCTTCTTTAATTCGTAAAAAATCCTACACATCAGAATGCTATTCATTTAATCTTTTGCATCTTGCTTCTTAGTAGGATTGAGAGGCCTGGTAGATTTGAAATATGTTATTCACACCAGAATACAGCTCGCTTTAAATGTTCCCAAAGCAGTTTTGCAGACAAATAACGGTACACAACAACTGATATATGGTTCCATACTACTCCACAACATAGTATGAATTTGGGCATCCTCATGAATGCATATTTCTCAGATGTTATAGATAAGTATATTTTACTTTACCTTCCCCCGGGTCTTGAATGAAAAATCAACAGCTGCAGTACACAGCATCTAATTGTTCCCAATTAATTTAATAAAAGTCATTTGAAATGAATTGCATTCAGAGTTAGGCGCCACAACATTCTTAGAACCAGTTGCTACACTGGGCCTTAATTTGAGCCCCCTTGGGACTGATGATTGCAAAGAGCTTTTGAAAACATTGATTCAGAGTGCTATAAAAATCATTCTCTCCTATGTGGAAAAGGAGTTATTTAAAAAGAAAGGCTAATCTTGAATATTCGGCAAAAAATTGTAAACTGGTTGAAATGTTTGCAATGACCAAAATGGACACCCAGAAGTAGAATAGTTTGTTTTTAAATGCCAAATTTTAATTTTTAAAAGCTTCAAATCCTTAACTCCTAGAATTTCCGAAAAAGCTAAAAATTAGCCTTTTGAATCTCAAAAAAATGTTTATCAGACGCATTGTCTGACTTTTACTTTTGACAATGAGAACTTAATTCAAAGAAGTGGGGCAAGTTAGTCTAAATCACCTCACAAAATAAACTGAGGCCCTTTTTTAAGTCAAGCAACCAAGACAACATAATCAACACATCATATTGCAAAGATCTTCAAATCCCTGAAATCTGCAAATCAGCAACCAAATCATCAGTCATCAGAATGTCCAATCCTATTTTCATTAAAACATTCTGCAAACTCCAAAACAGATCACCAGAAATTACATAGCAAGAACTAGGCCATTTCGCGAACCGGTATATCGTATCAGTAAAACAAGAAAGAATAGAAGAACTTCCACTGATCGCACATGGCATTCTCTAGTAGCAGCTAAGCCCAGCAGACCCCCCCACTTTTTTTCCCAAAAAAAAAATGAAGAAAACACGGCAACCAGCAACCAACTCATGGATCAACACCTCAAATCCAGCAGCCTAGCAGTCCAAGAAATTAGCTTAAACAGCAGGATTGAACTTTTGTCAGTGCAAAGAATACTACGTGATGCATCAACCAGCAATACAGTAAAACAGGAAGCGTAATAAGAATCTTTCTAACAGTCTCTAGAGACATGAACAAATATTGGGAACAGCAGTCGATAGAAGATGGAGTCGCAAGAAAGAACAACTGCTCCAGGCATACTTTGTGGCCTATTGTGTCGCTCCAAACCCTTGAACTAACTGCACAGCTAGACTCAGCTGAGTGGACCGTATTGAAGTGGTTCCTGAGACAGTTTGTTTCTGTTCCTTCGAACCTTACAGAGAGAGAGGGAGGGAATGAAATTGCAAAAGTACCCACTGTCTCACTTATATTTATAATAAATAGACCCATGAAATTGCAAAAGTACCCATTAAAGTCTAATGATTTATTCACGAGACAAGTGAATATTTTCCATATTAGTTACATATTTTACATATTTTTATTGGTAAAACTGGAGCATTGAAACTTTGTAGTTTTATTTCCAGCCATTATTGATCTACTTTGCTAAAGAAAAATCTCATTTTAATCTTGTAATAGCTGAGCATCCCCCCTTAGATACATAGAACACCACAATAACCAGCCTGTAAGTCACACTATGTGGGGTCGGGTATATGAATCTTTTACTACCAATTCATGGGCATTTTACTCTTAAGAGCTGCTAAATCCTTCCTCTCTACCTTATTTCAAGTTAATTTATGTCTGTCCCTGCCTCATCTAGTACCATTAACAATAACCAGCTCGCCCTCCTCCTCATCAAAATGCCCTACTTGGCCTGCGTTTCAAATGCCCAAACTATCTAAGTCGCCCTTATCTTATCTTATCCTCTATTGGTGCTATACCTAATTTACTGTGAATATAATCATTCCTTAGTTTATCCTTTATATGTTATACATCTCATCCACCTTACTCTTTTCAACGACTTTTAACTTTTTGAATATGTTGTTTCTTAGTTGCCTGACATTCTGATCTATATAGCATGGCTGGTCTTATAGCAGTCCTATAGAACTTTCCTTTTAATTTTAATGTTATTCTACAATCACATAGCACACCCCTAGCATACTGTAGTTAGAGGATATGCTGTACCGCAATTTGATCCTATTTTTCAAACCGAAATATTCTGCATAGGTAAACTATCCAATCCACCTTGTTTGCAACTTTTTTTTTTTAATATCATTCTGTTTCTTGTACGATTTATTCTACAGCCATCCTGTTTTCTATCAGCGTTCAAGTGTGCAATGGGCTAGCAGTACAATGTTTTATCACAAAAGGATGGAAAATGTTTGTGGCAGCATATGGTTGTCGTATGATTGTCTTGCATATGTGGGGAAGGCCCCTTTTTTGTTTCAGCTGGTTTTACCAGCCCAGATAATTTTAGGAGTAGTTAGATTCCAAAAAAAATAAAAGGTCCTTCCTTCTCTCTCTTTCGTGCAGGTTACACACACACAGTCTACTTTTGCTCTCTCACTTCCACACATTCCACTATTTTACTCTTACTTCTTGATACAGTCCATTATATCTTGACTTTCTGTTATGATGATCACTTTCTGTTTTTATTTCTAAACCTATAAAATCAGTTCAGGCTCCCACTAATTTCCATGAAAATTAAGTTCTAAATCTGGAAGATACTTTTTAGCAGTATGGGTTAGGACACTGGAAGAATGATCTTCAATCTTGCCAAAATATTTTTGGTTGATACATTTGTGTCCCTAATCTTTTTAATGTCCATGAAAGGGGGAAAAGAAATAAAGAAAAGTTCTTGTGAACATTCCATATGGTGCGCAGTACTTTTGGTTCATCTGATTCATAGCAGATGTTTTTATTGGTAACTACTGTTTCTTGGAAATCCACAAGATGGACCTAACTTTTTGTTCTGTCAGCTTAATTTTGAGGAGATAATCGGTGGGTGGAGAATCACTTGAGTTGCTGTGTTTTTTTTTCGTAATTAAACTATATGGGAAAAGGGCTCTGATGGATGGAGAATTAATCTTATGAATAATTTCCTCATTGAAAATGCATTTTATTGGGGCCTCTGTTCATTTTCAAGTACATATGTTGACAATGTGAACTCAGTTGGCATTTACTTGAGCAGCTGTGTTCCTAGTGATTACTGGCACCCATGATGTAATCTATTGGTTTTATTGTAAATTAGCCCAAAGATGTCAGCAGGAGAACACCCTCTTGCAAGAATAAGGTCAGGCTGGATATTGTAGACCCATTGTAGTCTCCCCCTCCCCCAAACCCTGAATAGGGGGGACCTTTGTGCACCAGACTGCCCTTTTTTTGTTAGTAGAACATGTTTTTAACAGAAGTTGGATGTGTGTCTCTTGGTTTTTAGAATTATTTTTGTGCATTAATGAATTCCTTTTTCTAAAATGAGTTTTTTCTGAGCAGGTAACAGAATCTGATGCTGTGGATGTTATAGAGATTGCTATTAAGCGCCATGGCTCGGATCTCACTACCCGAGCAATGTCTTTGATTTCTCTGTTAAAGCTCTCTTGTCGTTTTCCATCTTGTTCGCAGTATGTGCTTTTTTCGAACTTCTATTTGAATATTTATAGTCTATTTTCTATTAATCATACAGTTGTATATGTTTAATTATTTTCGTTCTTTCTTATGTGTGCTGGACTCATACAGCCTTAAGAGTAGTCTGACACAGGGTTTTCAGTATATGTGAAAGAGGGTTAGGAATGTATGAGAATAACACCATTAATCATGCCGAAATGCCACTTTTCTTCTTTGTTTGGTTTGGCACTGTTGTGTATTTTCTTACAGTTTAACCTTCTTACATGGTTATGAAATTAGTAGAGTATTTTTTAGTTTTTTTATGTTTCATAAATTTTTTTTTGAGGAACTATTTCTATGTCACTCCGGTCTTTATCATCTTGATTCTCATGATCATGGTCAGTCATTTTTGAATAGACTAATCCTACTGCTCATCTCTTTGATTCATCATTGGTTCTCATTTTGATTTCCACCACATAAATTACTGAAATGAAGACTATCACTTTGTGTGTCTCTGACTTTCCTAGTTTTGTGTTTTATGAGTTAAGGAGAAATTGTTGAAGGATTTAACTAATCGCCTTTTTCTGGTTTGTTTAGATACACAATTCCACTTTCTGGAATTCCTTTTTCCCTGCATTTTATTGAAAAGTAAACGTGGCAGTTTGTCTTTTCTTTCTTTTATTTTTTTTTAATTTACTTTTTTGGTTCATAATAGAAGGGTGTTCTCTTCTCCTTTGGTTCACCACCTCTTTTGAAAATAAGTTTGAGTAACAAACATCTATGTGTTTATATTTGATTCCGCATTTATACAGTTTTGCTTATGTCAGGCTACAGTTCAAATCATGGAGTCCATTTTATTTATTTATTTTTCCAGTTGCCATTTTTCCTTAAGGGCTTATGATGCTTTTTTTCTATGTTAAATGTTTTATTTGTCACATTTTCCTTCTTTTATATGTTGGGCTGCTAATAAGCCAAATCATTTGCATGCTACTTGGTTCTTGGCTCAATAATGAATTGTTTGAACTCATTCACTAAGAAGACTGAGCAAAGCTAGAGCTTAAGTTTGAAGCTTGCCAACTAAACAAGCCTAGCTCAAGCTATGTGATACTCACCTCGCCAAGCTCGCATAATGGCTCATTTGACTATATAGCAAGTTGGCTCATTTTGAAGCTTGACACTATGCATGTTTAATAGGCTCATGAGTTAACTCCCAAATCTTGAACTTGTTTGTATAGACTCAAAATATAAGTTGTTTGTGGGCTTATTAAGAGGCTCATTTATAAGTTCTGCTCAGAATTCATTTTGAATTAATGTGATTGTGAATATTGATTCTCAAAAAATATTTTTTTCAAGTCATCAAAATCACCTTTTTATTTGTATTTTATTTTATTTTTTCATAACACTGTAATAAAACACAAATCAAAATACTATTCCTAGAGCTTTAAATAAATGAATTTGTTAATTCTTTGTTCACACAGCTGGTCCCAAGCTCGGACAAAGGAGCAGGGCTGTGTTAGGTAGCTGATAGCTAGTGTAAAACTTTGTTGGATCTTATCATGAGAATTCTTACTAAATTTACCTAGGTCAAGGGAATAGTCCGGGTCAAAATAAAAGGGAGAGGATAAATAAGTTAGCACAAGAAGCTAAGATTATATTAGTAACTTGGAATATAGGAACTCTCATGGGAAAAAGTATGGAATATAGTGGAAATAATGTTTAGGAGGACAATTAACTTAATCTGCCTTCAAGAGACGAAATGAGTAGGAGATAAAGCTAGAGAAATTGAAAATTCAGGATTTAAACTTTGGTACACTGGTATAGAGAAACATAAAAGCAGGCGGGTATTATTGTAGACAAAGGCCTAAAAGATAATGTAATAGATGTTAAAAGAACAGGGGATATAATCATTAAAATCAAGATAGCTTGAGGCTTGGAGATAGTGAACGTCATTAGTGCATATGCTCCCCAAATAGGATTAGAAAACAATTTTGGGAAGATATGTTAAAAGAATAGGGGATATAATCATTAAAATCAAGGTAGCTTTAGGCTTGGAGATAGTGAATGTCATTAGTGCGTATGCTCCTCAAATAGGATTAGAAGGCAATTTTGGGAAGATATGGATAGTATTTTACAAGGGATACTTATGTCTGAAAAGACATTCATAGGAGCTGATTCAAATGTTCACATTGGAAAATATAATATAGGATATGAGAGGATACATGGAGGCCATGAATATGGAGATGAAAATGAGGCCAGTGATACAATCTTAGATTTTGCCATGTCTTACGATTTGGTTATATTGAATACTTGTTTTATAAAAAGAGAAGAACACTTAATAACCTTCAATAGTGGATATAATAAAAGTCAAATAGATTTCTTCTTAACTAAGTACGGGGATTGTCTATCTTGTAAGGATTGTAAAGTTATTTTAGGTAAAAGTTTACTACACAACACAGAACCTTAGTATTAGACATACATATTAAAAAATGGATAAGGAGTAGCATAAATCAATGCAAGAGAACTATAGATGGTGGAACTTGAAGGGGGATAATATAGTAAATTGAAAGATAAAATGAACAGAGAGTGTGATTAGGTAGTAGGGGGTTAAGGTTGATGCAAATACTATTTGGAATAGAATGAAAAATTTTATTCTAAGGATAGCAAAAGAGGTTTTAGGTGAGTCCAAAGGAAGATACTCAGGTAGCAAAGAAAGTTGGTGTGGGATCAAGACGTCCAAAAAGTCACTAAGACAAAAAGAAATTGGTATAAAATATGGCAAGATTGTAGAAATATAGAAAATCTTGGAAAATATAAAGAAGCAAGAAAAAAATGCAAAAAAGGCTATTAGTGAAGCTAAACATAGAGCTTTTGATACTTTATATACTAAACTAGATACAAAAGAAGGGAAAAAAAAGACATTTATAAACTTGCTAGAGCTAGAAAAAGAACATGCAAAGATTTTGGTGATGTAAAATGTATAAAGGACGTGAATCATAATGTCTTAATTAGAGAAGAAGACATAAAAGAGAGGTGGAGGAGATACTTTGATAAGATGTTTAATGAAAACCAAAATGAAAATTGAACTTGGAAGTGACAAATGGGGAGAAAACTAAATATAGAAGATTTATCCACAAAATTAAAGTCCTTGAAGTTGAGATGACATTAAAAAAAATGAAAAGTGGGAAATCCATAGGACTAGCTAAAATACTAATTGAAGTTTGAAAATGTTTAGGGGATAAAGGAATTGTTTGGTTAACTAATCTATTCAACAATATTATAAAAACCAAGAAAATGGCAGAAGAATGGAGGAAAAGTGGATTAGTACATGTGTACAAAAACTAAGGCGATATTCAAAATTATAATAACTATTGTGGAATTAAGATTGAGTCATACGATGAATTATGGAAAAGGGTAATTGAACATAGAATAAGATTAGAAACGAAGATTTCAGAAAATTAGTTTGGTTTTATGCCTGGGAGATCAACAACAGAAGTTATTTATCTTTTAAGAAGTTAAATGGAAAAGTTTAGGGAAAAGAAGAGGAACTTGCATATGGTCTTTATTGACCTAGAGAATGCTTATGATAAGAGTACCTAGGGAAGTTCTTTGGTGGGTCTTAGAAAAGGTGGGAGTTTGCAATAGATATACTGAGGTCATAAAGGATATGTATGATAGAGTAGTGACTAACATTAAGACTGTAGGAGGAAAATCTAGAGATTTTCCAATCACAATAGGTGTACATCAAGGTTCCACTTTTGAACCCTTATCATTTAACTTTAGTAATTGATTAATTAGCTAGGAATAATCAAAATGAGATCCCTTGGTGTATGTTGCTTGTATATGATATTGTGTTGATTGATTATTAGGAGTAGAGTGGAATCTAAGTTAAAACTTTGGAGAGCCACATTAGAGTATAAAGGGTTCAAGATAAGTAGGAATAAGACAAAATATATGAAATGTAATTTTTGTAATGTAAGGAGTAGCAATAGAGAGAAGATTAAACTTGATAATCAAGAGATTAATTGCACCGATATATTTAGATATCTTGGATCTACTATGCAAGTTGAAGGGGAAATTGAAGAAGATGTAGTACATAGAATTAAAATAGGCTGGGTATAATGGAGGAGTGTGTCAGGTGTGTTGTGTGATTGTAGAATACCCTTAAAATTAAAAAGAAAGTTTTATAAGATAACTATAAGACCAACTATGCTTTATGGTTCAGAATGTTGAGCAACTACGAAACAATATGTACAGAAAGTAAAAGTTATTGAGGTGTGAATATTAAGGTGGATGAGTGGTTTAACATTAATAGATAAAGTAAGAAATGAACATATACATAACAATTTAGGCATAGCATCGATTGAAAACAAGATAAGGGAGGGCTGGCTTAGATGGTTTGGGCATTTGAAACATAGGCCTAGTAGAGCACCTGTAAGGAGTGAGTTAGTCATTGTGTCTGGCATGAAAAGGGGTAGGGATAAGACTAAAATAACTTGTAATTAGGTAGTGAGGAAGGATTTATTAGCCCTTAATCTAATAAGGAAAAATGCTCTTGATCGGGTGAATTGGCAGAAAAGGATTCATGTAACTGACCCCACCTAGTGAGACTTAAGGCTTGGTGGTGGTATTGTTGTTGTTGTTAATTTATTTATATAAATGAGCGATTTCAAATTCAAATTTAAAGCTCACTAGCAAACCATGGATGTTTGAAAAGATTAGGCTTGGCTTATTCTGGCTTGTTTAATAAATGAGCAATTAAGCCAGCCAAGCAAGAACCAGATTGAGCTTAGGTGATTTAATTAATGAACCAAGCTCAATTTTGAAGCTCCTCCATTAAAAACTCTAACCTGAAAGTTACAGACCAACTATTGTAGTCTGTATTGTTGTATTTTCTGGTGCAGTTATTAGCTGACTTATTTCTTCTCATTTACTATTGTTCAATATTATCTGTAGGAGGATAACAGATATAATTGTTCAACAAAAGGGGAACCTGGTGCTTGAACTGCAGCAGAGATCCATTGAATTTAATCGTATTATTGAGAAGCATCAGAATATCAGGTTTGTGTTTGAAGTAACAGTTGTAATTGATAAATAGTTCTGCAAGCCATTTCTTCCTTCTTTTTTCAGAGATCGTTGCTATGGTTGAAGTATATCCATATCGTACAAATATTCTGGACGACTGCATGCAGGTCTGTGCTACTTGAAAGGATGCCAGTTCTGGATGAAGCAACCTACAGTGGAAGGAGGGCTGGCTCTTTGCCGTCAACTGTTTCAACATCTTCACGAGCATCACTAAATCTTCCAAATGGAGTTGCGAAACCTGCTGCTGCTCCTCTCGTAGATTTGCTCGATCTAAGTTCAGATGATGCCCCTGCACCTAGCTCGTCTGGTGGTGATTTTCTTCAGGATCTTCTCGGGGTTGATATATCACCGGTTTCATCACAATCAGGTTAGTTTTGGTGGCATTAAAAAAGACTTGGTTGTCCTGTAATCACCTAGGAAACTGGAAACTATGTTTTCCAATTAAATTCTTTCCAGTATATTTAGCTGTAAGCATGTAAGATGGGAGCATGTGTTGTTCATGCTACCTGTCCTTCCTTCAATCAGTTAACGCTTAGTTTCTTGCAGCTGTGGGCTGAGGCTAATATTATTGTCTTTTTTAAGACTTCTCTTTCAGTCTGTGATTTCAGAAAGATGTTATTTTTTATCAATTACTATTAACAATTGATACATCATTGATTGATTGGTTCTTTTGGATATGTTTCTCGTAATGTGGGTCTAATTTTTGTGTCCTAACTGCCAGACTTCATCACACCCACCAACCATTCTACATGATAATTAATCACTTGAGACATTGATTTTACATTAAACTATGTTGTAAGATCTATAAATATTTAGGAGATGATAGTCGATTTGAGGCTGATTCTGTTCCTTCTGCTGAATGAATTTAAAGGTTCCAGCGACATTTTCTTATATCCCTTTCATGATTCTGAAAAATGCCTCCTTTTCTCATTCTCTTTGAAGACAATTGGACAACTGGATTGTTAGGTTGATGTTTTTTTTGAAGTATTTGTAAAAAAAATGGTCTGGGGTTCACTTCATTTAATTTTTCCGGTTATTTAGTGTAACTCTTATCCATGTATCGTGTGTGTGATGTTCTCTCCATCTTCTTTCCCAGTTACAAGTCAGGCTCCAAAAACTGGCACAGATGTTCTTCTGGATCTTTTGTCAATCGGAACACCTCCTGCACAAAGCAGCTCATCAACGTTGGACATTTTATCCCCTAGTCAAGATAACAAAATGTCATTGGAGAGACTGTCATCTCCATCTTCACTTTCTTCTGTATCCTCTCCAGCAGGAGCTGCTCCTATGATGGATTTGTTGGATAGCTTTGCCCCCAGTTCATCAATTCCTGGTAAATTCTTAATTAAAATTCTTATTTGCAGTAAATATCATTCTCAAAATGGTGATCAAATATTATTGTTAAGCAGAGGACAATGGTCCAGTTTATTCATCTATAGCTGCATATGAGAGCAGCTCTTTGAAGGTAACTTTTGATTTCTCGAAGCCTCCCGGGAACCCTAAAACAACGATGATCCAGGCTACTTTTGTAAATAAATCACCTGATGTGTACACAGATTTTATTTTCCAAGCAGCAGTTCCAAAGGTAACACTATACTATTCTCGTAAACTGCTTTTGTATCTTTTCTGCATTTCAGTTTATATTTAGGTTTCAAAATGTTTTCTGATAATAGCAGATTCTATCATAAGGATAGCAAAAGAGGTTTTCGGTGAATCGAAAGGAAGATATTCGGGTAGTAAATAAAGTTGGTGGTGGGATCAAAAAGTCCAAAAAGCCTTTAAGACAGAAATAAATTGGTATAAAATATGCAAAATTGTAGAAATATAGAAAATCTTGAAAAAAAAATAAAGAATCGAGAAAAGATGTAAAAAAGACTATCAATGAAGCTAAACATAGAGCTTATGATACTTTATGTACTAAATTAGATACACAAAAAGGAGGAAAAGACAATTATAAACTTGTTATAGTGAGAGAAAGAAATTGCAAAGATTTAGGTGATGTAAAATGTATAAAGGATGAGAATGATAATGTCTTAATTAGAAAAAAGACAAAAAAAAAAAGGTGGCGGAGATACTTTAATAAGTTGTTTAATGAAAGCCAAATTGAAAGATTGAATTTGGAAGTGACAAATGAGGAGAAGACTAAAAATAAGAGAATTATTCGCAAAATTAGAATCCTTGAAGTGAAGATGACATTAAAAAAGATGAAGAGTGGGAAATCTATAGGACCAGATAAAATACCAACTAAAGTTTAGAAATGTTTAGGGGATAAAGGAATTATTTGGTTAACTAATTTATTCAACACTATTATAAAAGCCAAGAAAATGCTAGAAGAATGGAGAAAAGGTACAATAGTACCTTTGTACAAAAATAAAAATGATATTAAAAAATGTAATAACTATCGTAGAATTAAGATTATGAGTCATACAATGAAATTATAGGACAGGGTAATTGAACATAGAATAAGATTAGAAACGAAGATTTTGGATAATCAATTTGGTTTTATGTCTAGGAGATCATCAACATAAGCTATTTATCTTTTAAGAAGTTTAATGGAAAATTTAGGAAAAAGAAGGACTTACATATGGTTATTATTGATCTTGAGAAAGCTTATGATAAGAGTACCTAAGGAAGTTCTTTGGTGGATATTAGAAAAAAAAGGAGTTTGCACTAGATATACAGAGGTCATTAAGGATATGTATGATAGAGTAGTGACTAGCATTAGGACTGTAGGAGGAGATTCTAGAGAGTTTCCAATCACAATATGTCCTCATCAAGGTTTTACTTCGAGTCCTTATTTTTTACTTCAATAATTGATGAACTTACTAGGAATATCTAAAATGAGATCTCTTGGTGTATGTTATTTGAAGATGATATCATGTTGATTAATGACAGTAGACGCGGAGTAGAATCTAAGCTAAAATTTTGGAGAGCTACTTTAGAGTCTAAAGGGTTTAGGTTAAGTATTAGTAAGACGTAATATATGAAATGTAATTTCAGTAATATAAAAGTAGCAATAGAGAAAAGATTAAACTAGATAATCAAGAGATTAATGGCATTGATAGATTTAGATATCCTAGATCTATTATGCAAGCTGAAGGGGAAATTGAAGAAGATGTAATATATAGAATTAAGACAGATTGGTTAAAATGGAGGAGTGCGTCAGGTGTGTTGTGTGATCATAAAATACCCTTAAAATTAAAAGGAAAATTTTATAAAATTGTTATAAGGCCAGCTATGCATTATGGTTCAAAATGTTGGGCAACTAAGAAACATGTACAAAAAATGAAAGTTGATGAGATGCGTATGTTAAGGTGGATGAGTGTTTTAACATTAAAAGATAAAGTAAGAAATGAGTATATATGCAATAATTTAGGTATAACACCAATTGAAAACAAGATAAGGGAGGGGTGGCTTAGATGGTTTGGGCATTTGAAATGTAGACCTAATAGAGCACATGTGAAGAGGAGTGAGATATTTTGTATTTCTAGCATGAAAATGGGTAGGGGTAGGCCCAAAATAACTTGGAATGAGGTAGTGAGGAAGAATTTAATAGCCTTAATTTAATAGAAGAAAATGCTATGGATCGGGTGAATTGGCGGGAAAGGATTCATGTAGCCAAACCCACCTAGTGGGACTTAAGGCTTCTTGTTGATTTTAATCTTCATTTGAATATTCCGAGTCATATCCATCCAGTTTATTAATTGTAAAACTCATTTGCCCCATGACCATGTTTTTTGTTATATGCCGTGAATTCTTTGTCTTTCTCTATCTATCTATCTCTCTCTCTCTCTCTCTCTCTCTCTTTTCCTGATTATTTTGTGTTGCTTGCTATTCTTTGTTTCTATATTTCTTTTCTTTCTGAATCTTTTAGAGAGCATGGGGTTGGGAGTGATTTGGCCAAGTGGAAATTCTAAGGAGCTTGTAGCTTACCTTTCCCTTAATGAATGCATCAAACAAATTTTTGAATTTAAGTGGCAGTATCTATCTAGGGTTTTGTGTAACAGATCCCATAGATGTCATTGTAGTCTAAATTGTTCTAACTTTCATCACAAGTGCCATACTTTAATATTTTCCTTTGATGTTTGTGGATGACAAATTTTGGCTGCTATGTTGGAAAATGCTAAGTGCTTATACACATTGCTTGCCCACAATCTAACAGTTTAATTTTTCAGATTTAGTGGTGATCTAACTTGGTATGAGAACATGGGTGCTAGGAAGTCTTTGGTTCAGTTCTGTTGTCCATGTTTATAGTCGATTTGTTAACAAAGCTCTTAAGTTTGTTAAAAATTCTTCTATTTCCCATAATGGGTGTTAGTCATTGTTTTACCTTTCGAAGTGCGACTCGGCTGCGTGCATGGGGGGTTTTTGTAAACGTTGTTGGCCCATATATCACTTAAACTTTAATGTCTATAGTGATACAACAAAGAGTACAAATATGTATTCACATTTCTAATTTCCCTTAACAAGTGTTTTCCCTTTTCAATCTACAGTTTCTTCAACTGCACTTAGACCCAGCTAGCAGCAATACTCTTCCTGCAAGTGCTGATGGCTCAATCACTCAAAATTTACGGGTTACCAACAGTCAACATGGAAAGGTATATGAATTATTTCTCCCCACCTATTCCATGAGCTTCATGACACGACCAAGCTTACTATCCAACATAATCTTGTGTTCTCTAGCGGTGGTCTCTTTTTAGTAATCCTTGCTGTTGGAGATGTTTTAATTTCTGTATTCATTGTTGTTACATGAGCATGCTCTGTAGATCTATGTTTTCTTTCTTTTAAGAGAAAATTATGACTTTAATGTAACATCAGATATTTATATTATGTTTTGGTCAATTTTATATGCATGAAGCCACCAAGAATGTTGTGATGGTCATCTTTGTGTGAATTAAAAGTTTGTTTTTACATTTAATCAAATTGATAGAGTTTGATTTTCTGTTGCTTGTGCGTACTAAGGGACTATTTGGCATTTTACTGATCAAGAAACAGGCTGCTACTATTAGCATGTAAATTGTGTCTAAAAATAAACTGTTCTCCAGGTAAGCATGAACTTGAACTTGTAATTGTTGAAAGGCATGAGGCTATACCAAAAAATTCCATCACTGCAGTTCTTCAAAGTGATGAAATCTGATGTTGACTTCGTCATTTAACTAGGTTCTTCTCAAAAGGTTGAGGTGTCTCTGTGTTTCTTTTCAGCATTGCTTGGTGAAGTTTTCATTGTAAAATGGAATGTGTTTTGCATTGCAACATGGGTTTTCTTTCGTCCATTTTCCTTAATTTTTCTCTTCATGCCTTCTTAATCTTTTCTCATATGAAATACCTTAAAAGTATCCCCTTTTAAATTAAAGTTCATTAAAAAGTGGGGAAAATGGTGACAAAATAGTAGAACCTTTGAGGCAGGACTAATCTTTTCTATTACTCTCTAAACAATAAATTGATTTGCTTCAAGGTTTCAACCTTGAAAGTGTGGATTAGAAGGAAGCGACGTCCTTTAGGGCAGCATTGGATACTGGTTTATAAGATGCCTGATCTGTGTTTGTCAAAAGCTGTGGGGGGCAGATGGCATATCTATTGAAGTTTGAATATTCTTAGGAGATAGTGAGAGACTGTGCTAGACTAGTTTATTTAACTAGATTTTAAGGATTGAGAAAAATGTCAAAAGGTGGTTTGCATCCATCAAATACCCCCTTAAACTTTTAAAAGCAACACTTACACCCCCTAGACTATCAAAGGGTAACAGAGTTAGTTAACTTCCATCAACTAAAATAATAAAAATATTTTAATGCCCTTTTATTTTAATTTCATTTTCATCAAACTTGATAAAGGGTAACGGAGTTGACATCCATTAACTAAAATAATAAAAATACCCCTTTATTTTAATTTCATTTCATCAAAATTTATAGCAACTTCTTGAGGATAAGAATTAAACAATCGTAAAACTGCCAGAATTTTTTGTGTAGTTTCAAATATCATTTATGTTCACTATGTATAAAATACATTAAATTTTATAAATAAATAAATAAATATTTCATTTATTAATTTTAAATTATTTATTTGATTAAGTTTTTTGGATAGTACAATGTAATTTCATAAGATATACATTATGTGAATTTTTAAAAATTACAATAAATAGTATATGTTATTTTGTTAATGTATACTAGACTATCTATGTAATGCGGATGAAGTATATTATATATGCTATTTTATTAATGTATAATATGCTACCCATGTAATGCAGATAAAGTATATTTTTATTTTATAGCATCAGTTATTTACTTCAGATTTCTTTTATTCTTATAATAAAATAATTTTTCTATAGTTTTAAGGAGTATTTCTTTTGTTTTTTTTCGTTCGAGCCCAAAAATAATTTATTGTATTTTTCCCCCCTTATGGGCATTTTTCCATTCTCGTTTAGTGAAATTTGTTAATGATAATATTCCTTAAACTTATAAGGGTAATTTTGTCTAAAAAAAAATATTAACCATTCATGTGCCATATGCATTACAATAGTTTGTTAGATTTAACTATATTTTGTTAACAGAATGAGTTTTCTACAATTATCAAGATAGTTTAGAGGATGTAAATGTCACATTTATAAGTTTGAGGGAGCATTTGTAATAGATTATATACCTTAGGGGGTGTAAGAGTACTTTTCCCAAAAATAAATCTTGAATTCGTTTAGAAAATAATGCCTAGAGATTCAAATTATTTTCAGCATCTAAAACGCAACTCTCAACTGTTAGGGAAAAGCTGAGTTTTCAATAGTTTTCTACAATCATGAAGATAGTTTAGGGGGTGTAACACGTTAAAAGTTCAAGGGAGCATTTGTAATAGATTATATAGTTTAGGGAGTGTAAGAGTACTTTTCTGCAAAAAAAAATCCTTGAATTCATTAAGAAAGTAATGCCAGGAGATTCAAATTATTTTCAGCATCTAAAATGCAACTCTCAACTGTTGTGGAAAGGCTTGAGTTTCTAGAGTTTGAGATCAATTCTCATTGGGATATTCCTTCATATAAACTTTTGGTCAAAATTTTCTAGCCAAATAAAACTTGAGATTCACAGACTCAAAATGCGTATGCCTCAACCAAGAAGGCACAAAGCCTGTGTCTTTGTACAAATGCATAAGCCTCGATGTATAATGTGTTAGATTTTATGAGAGTTGGTATTTTAGATTGAGCCTCAGAACATTTTGGGCATCCCTTATCTTGAGCCAAGCATCAATTGAGCCTTCTAACTACAAAATGAAGTAGATACTCAAAAATTAAACTTATGAGGCGCTGTATATATTTATTAAAAAGGTTAATAGAAAAGTTTAGGGAAAAGGAGGATTTGCTCATGGTATGTTTATCTTAAGAAAGCTTATGATAGTGTACATAGAAACATTTTATGATGGGTTCTAGAAAAGAAGAAGGTGTAAGCATATAAAGGTCATTAAGGATATGTAGAAGGGATAGTGACCAGTGTTGTGAGAATTTGTCTCATGGATGTGGAGTAGCTAGGATTGGCTTAGCCACTCTTAGTCCATGCTTGGTGCAGCGATTTAAAGGATAAATGACAAACTAAACATGAGATAGGATCATATCATAACCAATCTAATTCAGTGCTATTCAGTCAAGGATTGGCTTGGCCTGTAAACAAATGCACCCTGACTATACAGGAAGAACGGGGGACTTTTCTATGATAATGGGTGTAAAAAAGAGTTTGCTTTGAACCCTTATACTTTAGTTCTGATGAAATTACTAAACATATCCAAAAAAATGTGATTCAGTTGTGCATGCTGTTTGAAGATTGTACGGATAGATAAAACTAGAGGTGGAGTAGTACCTAAGCTAGAACTATAGAGAGATGCTTTAGAATGTTGTTGTTTTATGACAAGTAAAAATGAGACAGAATACTTGAATTGTGATTTTAGAAATTTTTGGAGGTAATAATGAAGAAAATGTTGAACTTGATGGTAAATCAGATTTTGTTATTATGCAAACAAAAGGAGAAATTGAAGATGATATAATAGCCATGGTTGAAGAAAATGGAAAAGTGCATATGAAGGGTTATGTGATTGTAGAATTTCTCAAAACACTGAAAGGGAAATTTTGTAAGACAACTATAAGAAAAGTTGTGAAATATGAATCATAATGGTGGACCACTAAGAATACTGCATATCAGAAAAGTAGATTTAGCTTAAATGAGAATGTGACGATGTATGAGCAGGATAACTCTAAAGATAAAGCACAAATGCATTTATAGTTTGCATAGGAACTGTAGAATATGATGAGGGTAATTAAAATGGTTTGAGCACTTGCAAAGTAGACCAATTAATGATCCAATGAGGGTGATTTAGTTGACATTAGAGGTTGTAAGAGGGGGAGAGATAGACCTAGATGCTTTGGACCTGAGTTACCGAGAAAAAATTGACAGCACCCTTAAACTTCTGATACATTGGTTTACTACAAGCCAATATATGTTGTGCAGTATGGCAAGAAAAGATTCATATAACCGTCCGCACCTAGAGGTACTTGCAGCTTGACAGCTGTGGTGGTTGTACTTTGGGAAGGCAATCTCCAACTCCAATTATGAAAATTTATTATGAGAAGGAATATAATCTCATTTTAGACAGCATAATAGATGGGTACTGGATGACAATGATAATGATGATAACGATGCTGATTGTGGCGACGAGAATAACTTATTAATATTGTTATTTTTATTATTGTTACTACTACAAACTGCTGCTGATGCTGATGCTGATGCTGATGCTGATGCTGCCACCTGCATACATACCAAACAGATCTAAATGGAGATTTGTTGCTTATTGTCCAATATGTGAAAATAACTTGGAAAAGTTTGTTAGTTAGGAATTTGGAATGACTTCTTGAAGTGACTTATGTGACATCAACTAAAATTTTAAATTTGAATTGCTTGGAAAAAAAATTATTTCTATTGAGTCATGAATCGCGTAAGTCGGTTCACAAAAGTGACCAGCTATTGTTATACTTTTGTTCACATTGTAAGGAAAAATGAGGTTTGATGCCTATATACACTACACGTATACAGACTTCTCATTTCTTTGTCAAAGATGTTTATGCACTCAGAATAACTCTTTTTTCTTTTTCAGAAACCCATTGTTATGCGGACACGGATAGCTTACAAGATAAACAACAAAGATGTCTTGGAGGAAGGACAAATCAACAATTTCCCTCGCGGTTTATGAGATTGAATGTTTTTTTTATAGAAGCTAAGGTGGTGATGCATGAGGTTTTATATAGTTTTTGCCATTATCATTATTCTTTTTCCAACTAAGAAACGCGTCTTATGTCTGTAGTTTTAGTGCAGTGGTATGTTTGATATCATATGTTAGGGGCGGTCTTCAGTTGCAGCAAATAGGCCGTTTTTGTGTGAGCTGGGAGTTTTTGATACGTCAAATGATCATATACTTTTTTTTAACCCTTTTCTTTTTGCCTCCTTTTAGGCCATTTGTGTACATTACGACAAAACATTCTTGTATGAAATTCTGATGATTAAATTTTGCCGGAAGCACCCTGATGATAGAGCTTGCAGTGTCAAGCTTGAAGTATTATTTGTGCTTGTTTGCTTGGATATTGTATGGTCCTGCTTGCCAGTGTTCAATTTGAGTCATCTCATATCAATATGATATTTTTTCTTTACAAAAAATTATTATATTTTATACATTTTGCAATTTAATTTCTCACTTTATCCCAAAATGGCTGGGGAAATCCCAAAAATTTTCTGTTCAATCCACCCTCAAGCACTTATGTGTGATGGTATTCAATTAAAGTGTGACAAACAGCATAGTTTTACACAAATTTATGTTGCTCTATCTAATCAGGTGGATTACTTTTTTTAAGTATTTTTTTTTTTCTTCAGTGCGCCCTAGCTTGTGGCTCTATGCTACCTGGCTATGACGGCAGTTCTTGATGGGAAGTATGTCATTCAATTATGTAATATTTTAGACAATTTTGAATGAATTTTAAAAATATTACTTTAATTGGTAATTATTAATAAAAAAAATAAAGATATTACCAACGTAGTGATTTTGATCTGTTTAATTTAATAATTTTTAGGCCGAACAGTCGGTCCAGGTGTCCACATGACAACTTTTACGTGCGTCCAGGGTTGTGGCGGGAAATTTGAGAGTGGTCTGAGGGGCCATCCTCTTGGTATAGAACAGCGATGGTTGAGGATCCACCGTTCAGTTCAGTCATCAATCATCAGCGGAAGCCTCACTGCTGCAAGCAGCGTCGTACACCCCGTGCGCTGTCTACGGCCTGAAGCATGCTCCTCAAGAAAATTTCGCTAGTCGCTCCCAGTAATCAAATAAAAAAATGATATTTCGGCTCACGATTTGAACCAAATATTTCTGCAAAAATTGCCTTGACAATAATTTTTAAATTACACATCAGTAATTCATATTGCAATGTGTTACTAAAGTCATGTTTAAATTTACAGATTAGTAAATTATAGAACATATACTAATCAATTACAAATGGATGACTGAAGTTTAAGGTTTAAACTACGAGTCAAATAGGCTTTTGATTCATCAGGAAATTGGATAGTTTGCATAGTAATGACTAAAATGTAAATAGTAAATAGGCTAAAACCTTTTATCATTGGATTAGTAAATATCCATCATTGACTATAATCAATCCAATCCATTTAACAACGAATAAGCTTTTATAAAACCATATTTTAACGAACAAATTGAATATAACTCAATTTATGCAGATAGGATTTGGATGTTACCAGATATATTTTTTGTCATATTTTCTTTATTTTTGAAATAATATGGAAAGTAATTATTTGTATTCAAATATGAAACTATCAAAAATAAGGGCATTTAAGTTCTTTTCTTTCTAAAAGGTGGAAAGGAACAGAACGATTTGATTGAAGCATGATGATCATACATATGTAATGTATTGTATGTCTCATAATAAGTCTCATTCTTCTACCCTTTCTTGAGAGTCGATGACTATTCATAGCTATTATCTTGACACCAAAGAAGAGTTCGATCCAATGCTTTATTTCTATCCTAGTTGATCCTGATTCTAACATTAGAAGTATATTAATTTTTTACACACCTCTCGTGAGATTTGAAAAGTATCATAGGCCTCCCCTTACATTTGGATCCTTCAACACTCACACCCTCTTCCAATAAAAAATACTTAACACCATTACAAAAAAATAATAGGACAAATTTGCCCTTTAAAAATTGAGGTTGCTCGTTCAACATCTCTCTCTCTCTCTCTCTCTCTCTCTCTCTCTCTCTCTCTCTCTCTCAATCCTCCCCTCCGGTTGATCATCCCCTTGAATCTCGCCTCTCAACCACTGCTCGTACATCGCGCCACCCCCAAGCTCTCCATCTCTAAGCTTAATTCAATAGATTAAGCTGAAGCACATGCAAACTTTATGTAGAATAACCAATCCATACAACATCATATTCAATTTCATAATGGAACAAATGGAGAACTTTACGCACTCCTTCGCCATCATATCAGCACCTTCGACGAGTTCAAGTCTGAAGTCTTAATCGCCCTCATCGCCAGCTGTTGTTGTGGATCTTGGGGCCAAATGTGGCTATGGGTGAGACAGCGACGTTGCCCGAGAACTTTGTAGAAGAGGTGAAGGAGAAGGGGCTGATAGCGAAGTGGTGTTTACAAGAGAAGGTGCTTTTGCACCCAGCGGTGGGGAGCCTACACCATCATCATCAATGTTATATTTGTGTGTGGCTCTTATACTTAGTGGGATCACAAACAAAGGAAGGAAAACATATGAGAGAAGTCTTCTTATGCTGGCAGCAGAAGACTCATCGATGAGTGCCCTGTGCTCATCGATGAGGAGATACAGAGAGTTAGAAAATCTTAGAGTTAAAATTTGTTGATGATAAGATAGACTCGTTGACGAGTGGGCTTCTTTAACTCGTCAACGAATCTTATGCTCTCGTCAATGAGTGTGCCTGGGTTGCGAGAAGAAATTTAGATTTTGAATTTGAAAGTTGGGGTGGTTGGGTAATTGGAGGGAAACCTTCGAAGGATTATCTATTTATCCCTATCTGAGGGTATTGTGAGATATGAGAGACACCTTTGTGAAGTGTATTCTGTATTCACAAATTTCTTAGTGAAATTTTTGTGCTGATTGCTTCTGTGGATGTAGGCTTTACCGAACCACGTACATCTTGTTGTTAAGCTTGTTATTTCATGTTTTTGGTTGAGTTTAATCTGCTTGTTGTGTTTTTATTCCGTTGTCCATCCTTTATCCGATCCATTATCACAAAAAATTGGTATCAGAGCGACTGTTGATATGGCTTCAAGATCATCTTCTACAAAATTTGACTTCGTCAAATTTAATGGAACCGGGAACTTTGGTTTATGGCAGAGGAAAGTGAAGGATATACTTGTGCAACAAAGAATGACTAAGGCTCTACTTGGCGTTCAACCGGTTGGAATGGATGAGGCAACACGGGGAGAATTGGAAGCAAAAGTTGTTTCTACAATACACTTGTGTTTGGCCAATGAAGTTTTCTATCATGTGATGGAGGAAGATTCTCCAGCGGCTATGTGGCAAAAGTTAGAAAGCCGTTATATGTCTAAATCTTGGTCGAATAAACTTTTTCTTAAGCAAAGGTTGTATTGGCTTAATGTGGTTGAGGTTTCAGATTTGAACCAACGTATCAACATTTTCAATCAAATTGTGAGTGATTTAACACGTGTTGATGTAAAGTTCGAGGAGGAAGACAAAGCATTGATGCTATTAAAATCCCTACCTACGTCTCAAACTTATGAGAATTTGGTTACAACTCTTACATAGGGCAGGGATATCCTGAATTTGGAAGAGGTGACAAGTGCATTGCTTTGTTTTCATCAAAGAAAAATGATTAGCGATGAAGTTTCACATGGTGAAGGACTTGTAGTGAAAAGTAATCAAGAATAGGGGAGACGTAAGTCCCAGAGAAAATCTCAGTTGCAGTCCGGGAAGAAGAAGAAGGACGTGAAATGTTTTAAGTGTGATAAAATTGGGCACATAAGACCGGAATGTCTGGAGTGGAAGAAAGGGAATTTTGAAAATCAACAAGGTCCATCAAGATCTGCAAATGTAGTGGAAGAAGATTCAGAGTGCAGTGATGGGGGATATACTATGTATTTCATCAGGTTCGGAGTGTCTCACAGATGATTTTTGGATTCTAGATACCGGATGCTCTTATCACATGACAGCAAATAGAAAATGGTTTGACACCTACAGGTCAGTCAGCACTGGTTGTGTTTTGATAGGAAATAATATTTCATGCAAAATACTTGGTATTGAAAATGTCAAAATCAAAATGCATGATGGTGTTGTAAGAACCATATGTGATGTAAGGCATGTTGAGGGTCTAGGAAAGAATGTTGTTTCATTAGGTATTTTAGATTGTAATGGATTTTGTTACAAGTCTGAAAAAGGAGAAATAAAAGTGTGTGAAGGAAACTCGATAGTGATAAAAGGAGAAAAGATAGTGGGAAATATTTATGTATTGCAGGGTGTTACCATTGTAGGTCGAGCTATAACTGTTGAATCTGAATCAGATACTTTGTGGCACATGTAGTTGAAGCATATGGATGACTACATGTATTCAGATGTTTAGGGACCGATGATGATAAGGATAGACATATGTTTTTCGTGAATATATCACGGAAGGTCTTGGTCTATCTCATGTGGCACAAGCCTGATGTTGAGGTGCTGTGGTTGAGGTAGAATACTAAACCAGGAGAGAAATCCTCATGTCAGCCATTGGGACTGAGTACGCTGGTTTTGTTTGAGGAGTTTTGTGAGCAGGGCAGATCATATGCAAGGCTTGCAGAGTATTTCTTGGTGAAGTCAGTGAGTATGACGTATTTCTCATGTGACCGATCGCCAAAGGTATCACTAGATGGGAAAGTTATAAGTGAATTGTGGGCAGGTTTTGCGGTAGACTACTTGGTTGTGAGTGGATGTCCACTAGTGCACTATTTTAGTGATGGAGGATCTAGGCTTGGTACTATGTTCAGACAGTACATCTTTCTAGGTTATAAGATAGGTGGGTGCAAGCTGAGTGATCTTGTGGCAAACAAAGGGGTGATCGAGGACATGACTTTTGTTGTTAAAGTCGTGGGGTAGCATACTCAGCTAAAAGAAGAGAAATAAATGCCAAAAAACTACAACAGCAGCAACAATCATTTTATTCGGGTGGAGTTAGGGACTCAAGGCATAAATGTGGGGAGTTCCATCTCAAGTCAACAGTATCACAATATAAATGGGCATGTGATGCATGTGGAGCAACAAACTCAGGGCAAAGTTGACATTGGTCATATTGCAAGGAGTTTCAGCTTGGGAGACCAGCAGGATCACAATAAGCCCATGTGCACTATCAAACCACCATTTAGGTATAAATTGGTGAGGCTTTCAGTTGGGAAGAAGGTGATAGTGATGTATGAAGTGATGTATCTGTTGTATGTGAATGACATATTATTGGCTAAAAATGCTTTAACTTAGGCTAATCAATTGGAAACTCTGTTGAAAGTTTTTAACATGTGTATGTTGGGTATGACCAAGAAAGGTCTTGGTTTGCTGATTCACATGGACAGAGTTGCAGGAAGATTGGTGTTATCGCAGGGTGGTTTTGTGGACGGAACTGTAGGGAGACTTTGTTTGCTGTCTCAAGGAGGTTCTATGGAGAATTGTTGTGAAATGTCTACCATTCGATACCCAAGGACGGGCTATGATGTCTAGGATATGCCAAAGGTGCTCCATGATTGTGTAATGAAGTGTTTCAGCAGGCAACAAAGTGGACTATCAGTTGTTAGTTTTGTTGAAGACTATGCAGGGAGCTTTGGTGATATAAGATTTGCAGCAGCTTTTGTGTTTTCTATTATGGGAAGGTCTTATTGGAAGCCTAGGGCGAAGTCTTTGGGTGTTGAATCTACAACTGTATCGGGGTTGTTGGTAGAAGCTGAAGCTGCCATAGGGAAGTTCAAGAGACATTGCTTGGACTTGGTGCATGTCTCTAAGTACTAGAAGGGAGACAGTCCCAACCGAGCATTTTCAAGTTCAAGGTAGAGCAATCAGTCATGTTTTCATATTCTCCTAAGGGGCATATAATCGCCAAGGTGGAGATTGTTATATTTGTGTGTGGCTCTTATACTTAGTGGGATCACAAACAAAGGAAGGAAAACATGTAAGAGAAGTCTTCTTATGCTAGCAGAAAAAGACTCGTCGACGAGTGCCCTATGCTCGTCGATGAGGGGATACTGAAAGCTAGAAAATCTCAGAGTTAAAGACTCGTCGACAATAGGATACACTCGGTTAGAAAAGGTGTATTCCTAAGATGGGGGGTGAATTGGAATTTTAAACTTTCTTCCTAGGTTCAACTAATCCTACAATCAGTATTACACCAACCTAGGGTCTTTCTATGCAATTCCAAATGCGCTGATAAATATAGTATACAGAAATTTAAATTAAGTGCATCATTCACACAATAACATACATGTGTGGTAAATATAAAATGTAAAAATATGGACAAGGCACACAATATGTTATTGGGGTTCGGCCAAAGATGCCTATATCCCCGCCTCTAGTTCGCAAGCCGGAGGATTCCACTAATAACTCACTTAAGGGTGAAGCGGCACCGTTTACAATCAGATCAAATTAACATAGGGCTTACCTCAACCTTAACCAGGTCAATTAGCGGGGCAAACCTCAACCTACACGCCTTAATAAGATGGGGTATCTAGCTTTCCTAACCGGGTCTAAGCCAATTCGGGACTATTCCAGGGCTAGTCTCCCTCTTCAGGCCCGTGCCTAGAAATACGACAGATGTGTATTACTATCAAATGGTACAATGATTGTGCTTTCGTGTGAAGCAGATATGTACCCAAATACGCGTAATAACATACACCACAATATGATTCAATATGTAAGCTCAATGTGGTCTAGATGGTTCAACTCTCAAAAGTATTTTCTATCAGTGTAATGCATACGTAAGGGTGTCAAACAAGCAATCTTTGTATCACAAGATATTCAGCCAATAAGTTCACACAAAGATGTCAAGTCTCAAGTATTTCAATCAGCAGGATGTTTCAAGCATGCAAGTATCAAATGAAGTATATGCTTAGTTTGCAAAAGATGTGTAATCTTTGTATTCAACTAGAGATATGAATCAATGAATATTATAATAAAGATTTTTCTCACACAATCAAATATCTCTTTAAAAATATTTATCAAGATAAAGCAGACTAGATATTTGAAGGTATTTTGAAAATATTTTGCAACAAAAAACAAATACAATCTTCTCAAGATCTTACAATGAAGGTGCAAGTTTAGAAGATCTATCAAAGTCTTCTTAGGATAGACTTATCAATAAAGTCTCCTAAGAATCCTTAGGTTTTACTCTCAAATAAAATCGTATCTATCAATTAGAATAAGGAGAGCAAACCTTTGCAAGCAGACACTCAATCTAGTTACAAATGATTTAGACACTAATAGAGGGTAAGCTTGAGTGAATAAGGCTAAAAAATGAGTAGTATAAAATTTTAGATTTTCAGAGGATTCTCCCCTAATCAAAGTAGTTAATCATACTTCTTTTTAACAAATGATTTCATATATATAGGCATGGAAGAAAATATGACCGTTGGGGACCTATTGGGTATTATTAGGGAAGTTCAATGATGTTTAAAGCATTTTAACCCTGTTAAAAAAATATTTAACTACGGTAAAAATTAGGGCAACTCGAGAGGTCCGGCCAACCAGAATAAGTTCGGTCGACCAAGTCTCATATGATTCGGTCGACTAGGGGACTTTTGAACTGAGGGCTCGGTCAACCAGGAGAGGGCGATTTCTCAATTTTTCGAGGTTCTATCGACCAGGCCATTTTGAACTGGCTGGTTCGGTCAACCAAACCGCTGGGATTTCTCGTGAGGACCCTCGGTCAACTAGGTAGTTGGAGTTCATTTTTGTCTCGGTCGACCAGATAGTCAAACTTTTGACCCCAAGGAGTTTCGGTCGACTAGGGCTTTTTGAACTACGAGGTTCGGTCGACCAGGTGGTCAAAATGTTGACCAGAGAGGGTTTCGGTCGACCGGGGCTTTTTGAACTATTCTGGTTCGCTTTACCAAAACCTTGGTCAATCAGTTGACCCAGGGAGGTTTCGGTCAACCAGGTTAAAATGAACTGACTTGGCTGGTCGACCGAAAGTGCACCAAGTGTGCATTTCGGTCCCATTTTGAAGCATACAAACCCTATTCAGGTGCCTAACAAATATATGTATAAATGTGTGTGTCCTAAAGTCACTTGGGGTCCAATTTCAAGACACCGAAAAAGTCCGATGTCGGTCGACCCTAAGGTCTTTCTAAGGTCACTTTTAGTTCGCATCTGGTTTGAACTTACAAAATAGATCATACATGTAATGTATGTGAGCTATTAAAAACCGAATGTCTTAATTACTATTACAGACCAAATAGATATGAAATGCATTACAAAAGAAGATTTGATCTTCAACTTCACTTTCTCTTCGTGCTGTCAATGTGTCTGCTAATGTAGATCTGCACAAGAACTAGATATTCATCAAATACAAGAGTATTTGTCATTATCAAAATCGGGCGTGACCTATAAGGTCAACACACTCGATGACGAGTAGGCTTTTTTGACTCGTCGACAAATCTCCTGTTCTCGTCGATGAGTGTGCTTGGGTTGCGAGAAGAAATTTAAATTTTGAATTTGAACGTTGGGGTGGTTGGGTAATTGGACGAAAACCTCCGAAGGAATGTCTATTTATCCCTATCTGAGGGTATTGTGAGATATAAGAGAGACCTTTGTGAAGTGAATTGTGTATTCTCAAATTTCTTAGTGAAATTTTTGTGTCGATTGCTTCCATGGATGTAGGTTTTGCTTTCACGTTTTTGGTTGAGTTTAATATGCTTGTTGCGTTTTTATTCCGCTGAGCATCCTATATCCGATCCATTATCACAACAATCAGCAACTTCGACGACTTCGAGTCCAAAGTCCTACACGCCCTTGCAGCCAAGTTCCCCCACATCTACACCACCAGCCCGTCAACCTCGTTGCCTAGAACTGGCCCAAAACCCACCAACCCTCCCTCACAAACTACAACCAACCGTTTTGTGGATCTTGTGGTCGGATGAGGTGATGGGCGAGATGGCGATGCTGCCCGAGAACTTCGCAAAGGAGGTGAAGGAGAAGGGGCTGATAGTGAAGTGGTGTCCGCAAGAAAAGATTCTTTTGCACCCGGTGGTGAGGGCATTCTTGACGTATACAAGGTGGAACTCGGTGTTGGAGAGCTTGGGGCGAGGAGGTTCCGATGCTGTCGTGGCTAGTACATAGCGAGCAATGGAAGAACAACTTGTATGTGTGAACAAGCATTCCCGATTTTTCGAAGGGCAAATTAAGCATCTATTATCATAAAGGAGTGTGTGTCCTAAGATTCAAATGTGAGGGGAGATCTATGGCAGTTTTGAAATCTCAAGAGTGGTCTTGTCTTTTTAGCAAATCTCAAGAAATGTGAGAGTCTTTTGTCCTAAAAATAAATTTTAAATGAAATGAAAAGAAAACTTTTTTATTAATAACAATACGTTTTATTTAAAATTTTATTTTTTTAATAGTAAAATCAACAAAAGTAAAAGTAGTTCATGTTGAAAACAATTTTTATATTTGTTCTTAAAGAAATACAATTTTAATATTTGTTCTTAAAGAATTAAAATTTTTACACTGGTTCTTAAATAATTTCAACAAAATATTTTGCTAATCACAATTTGTTTTATTTAAAAAAAAAATTGATAGTAAAACCAGCAAAAGTAAAAGTTGTTCAAGTGGGAAACAATTTATATATTTGTTCTTAAACAATATATGATAATATATCTAAATTATAAAATGTATGATTTAATAAAACATAATTTATAAATTATTATAAATTATGACAATGATTCATTATCAAACTATGAGTTTGAAAAAATTAAATAATATTATAATATTAGCTAAAATTTGAGTTTGTCGCCGGGTAATAACAGTGAAATTTTTAAGTGTCCCAACTAATCCTAAACTGCTAACAAGAATTCACTTACAATATGAACTTTTTTTCCTTTTTTCAAGTGCAACTTAAAGTACTTTTTTTAACATGTCAAACAATATCATGATGCACCAATATTTATTTTAAATAGTGGTAAGTATAGAAAATACAAGACACTTTCATTGATATAGAGATGTCCTATATATAGGACTTATATAAGGTATAGTTGTTACAAATTTAAAAGTATTTAAATACTAAATCAAAAAGATTTTAAACTATTAAATACAAACAAATATTCAACTAATACAACTCAAGAATCCCATATCACCGCAGACTATCGGATATTAGCAAATCTGCAACTATTAGGATTCTCGATAATTCAGCAACAGGAGTAACCGTCGACGGTTTGCAATAATTCGTCGACGATTTCACCAAACCATCGATGGTTTTCTCTAAGAAAACATTATGTCTCAAACCGTCGAAGGGTATATAGAAACTGTGATACCCCGTGGAAGAAAGGCTTAAAAAGGATTTAATGTTACTACCCCTATCAATAAGGTGTACCTTTTTTTTCAAAAGTCTTCTCATAAGAACTTCACGATTAAGCGTACTTGGCTTGGAGTAATCTTGGGATGAATGATCTTTTGGGAAGTTTTCTCAATAAGTGTGTGAGTGAGGATAAAACACAAGAAAAAGGACACGTGTTGGTTTGTGGAGTCAGTCATTAGTCTGATAAGACCCGCTCCCCTGTTGTCTGGTCCAAGTGGAGAAGGAGAGAGGCAGTGCTCCCTGACAGATCCTGGTTGGGGCTTTACAGAAACCGTCAATGGTTTGCTGGAAAACTACACAATTCTCTTTATACGCCCCCTCAAGATATGTGTGCCTTCAATTAAGCCGATCTTAGAGCATAGAGAGTGAAATTTTTTTACAAGATAGAGTCTTAGTTAAGAGGTCTGCAAGTTGATCGTGAGTGCTAACATAAGAGACTTGCAGCAAACCTTTGGTGACCAGATCATGAACAAAATGAAGATCAATAGCAATATGCTTCATCTGTGAATGCACAACATGATTAAGACTCAACTAGATAGCACCAATATTATCACAAAACAAATGTGGAAGCTTAATAATCGGAATACCAAGTTCTTGAAACAATGAGAGAATCCAAACAAGTTCGGAGGTGGCTGAAGTAAGAGCCTGATATTCCATCTCAATGGAGGAACGAGCCACAACACGCTGCTTGTGCATGCTCCAGGAATGGGACAATCACCCAGAAAAATGAGATGGGCGGAGGTGGAGGATCTGGTATCCCTATCACCGACCCAATCAACATCAGAGAGCCTTTGAAGAGTGAGATTCCCAGTGTGTTTAAGGAGGGTGTCATGATGAAGAGTACCCTTCAAGTATCACAGAACACGTTTGGTAGTGGTTCAATGAAGTTGAGATGATTTATGCATGAACTTAGCCAACTTATTGACCGGGAAGGCAATGTTGAGCCGAATTAGAGAGAAATATTGGAGAGCTCCTATAACTCGGTGATACTCAGTCGGATCAGCAAAAGAAGAGTCATCTTGAAATTGAAGAAGATTCTTTGTGGCAAATGGAGTGATCACTACCTTTGCACCATCCATCTTGGTGCGAGAAAGAAGATCCCAAATATACTTTTGTTGGGAGAGAAATAGCCCACAGGTAACTGAAATCACCTCGACACCAAGAAAATAATGTAAAGGACTAAGATCCTTCAAAGAAAATCGATGACCAAGCTATTTAACAACCTTAGAGATAGCAACAGAGTTACTCTCAATAAGTAAGAGATCATCCACATATACCAAAAAAATAAAGAATAACATCATCCCAAGTGTAGATAAATAGATAGGAATCGGATTTAGACTGTTGAAAACTGAATTGAAGAAGACAAGCACTCAGTTCTTGATAACAAGCATGAGGTGCTTGTTTTAAGCCATATAAAGTCCGCTTTAACCTACAAACACGGGAAGGCAAATTAGGATCAACAAAACCCAGAGTTGAACCATGAATACATCCTCCTAAAGGCGGTCACGTAGAAACGCATTATTAACATCTAGCTGTCGATGTAACGACCCAGAAAATATCCATATTCAAATATTAAAGAGAAAAAAAAATAGATACAGAAACAGAAGGAGGCTGTAGAATTCATCGACGAACACAGGGTCTCGTCAACGAAGGCCTTCATTTTAGAGATAATATTAAATAAAAATAATCTCAGAAAAATTGCCAAACTTCGTCGACGAACACAGGGTCTCGTCGATGAAGGCCTTCATAATTTCGTCGACGAACATAGGGCTTCGTCGACAAGAAAATACCGAGAGGGATTCTGAGGCAGTTTGAATTTCGTCGACGAATACAGGGTCTCATCGATGAAATTTGTAAAGGACTCGTCGACGAACACAGGGTCTCGTCGACGAAATCCCCTGTTTATATATACAGAATCCGGGGAAAATGTCATTTTTACAAAATCTCTCTCTCTCTCTACGACTCTCTCTTCCTTCTCTCTTCATTTTCGGCCCCACTAATCGCCGGATCGATGATCCGAAGCTACCACGACGCTCCTGGCGGAGTTCTCCACAAATCTGCCAGAGCAGATCGTCGAGAAATCGAAGTTGGATTTCATCCCAAATTCTGAGTAAGGTCTTTTATTGAGTTTTTGACTTCCTGACAGTTGTAGAAAATGATGTAAACTAGGAAATACTGATGTTTTGTTCTGGGGGATTGCGTTTTCAGGATGTTGGGTTAGGAATCCTGCGAGTATACAGCCAGATTTTTATAGGGGCTTTTCAAAGTTGAGGTAAGGGAAATATGCTATGCTAGGAATTTTTGTAATGATAATAGAGATTTTATAAATGCATAACTACACCATTTTGCTATACAGAATTTTTAGAATATGAGTTTGAATTAGTATTTGTTTTAAAATATGAGTTTAAATGTTTGTGTGGCCTAAGTAGATTTTTATGAGATGAAGAAATTCATACAGTTATTATAATATATCATATTATACTGAATTGAGGGACGGCGGTACGTAACGCCTCAATCTCAGTGAGAGATTATACAGATTATACAGATGAGGATATACATGTACAGAGAAATTTACTTGCATATATAGTTTTATACAAGTAGTTTCATGATCAGTGTTTTACATTACAGTTTATTACAGAACAGTATATATATATATATATACAGTATTATAACATTCTATGTTTTTCTTGTTACCATAACATACAGAACACACAGACAAAATATATATACAGAATACACAGATAGATATACAGAGGTAGCATCAAGATGCTACAGATATAGTATTTACAGTACAAAAACATAGAGTTATGGTAATTTTGTAAACATAACGGAAAATAGTAAAAGAGTATATATGTATATATGTATATAGTATCAGATCCCTGAGGAAGGATACACATACAGATACAGATTACAGAGCACGGTACCGTTGCTAGATACAGATAGAGTGTAACCACATAGCTCAGATAGTATGTGGGTACCGTCAGCCGTGCTCAGAGAGTATGCAGCTCCCCAGTACACTGGGTTGAGGGGGCTGGTTTGATGAGGTAGTAGCCAGTCCCGAGCTTAGGAGAGGATGCAGTTTGGCCAGGCTGAGGTAGTGTAGAGTATGATGACCTATCTGGAGGGCCGACCAGATAGAGTACCGCCTACGAGCTACATAACCCTGTCATGAGGGGTCAAATCATGACGTACAGAGTCCCAGGGATAAAGTACATATATTTATATGTTTACAGTTTTACAGTATAGTATGATATTACCAGTATGAAAAGTAGAAAAACAGATGATACAATATGTTTTAAATTATGAAAGGAAGATATGTTTTACATATGGTTTATTACATTGCAGTTCAGTTATTATTTTAAAAGTATTCTTACTTAGATGTCACACACTAGTGATAGCATATTTCTACTTACTGAGCGTCGACTCACCCTTTATTCTCACATTTTTCACGTGAGCCAACTAGGCGAGCAGATCAGGCTCACAGATAGAGTGTAGCCCATATCACCCTGGTTATAGGGTGAGTTTTTGTCAGAGTAGTGTATGTTTTGGAATAGATGATACTTAAGGGGCATTTTTGTATAGCCTGTATATTGGATTCTGGTATTGTACAGTTATGTTGTAATAATGATATGCTTTTTGTTTCCGCTGCATAGGAATGTTTACTGTATGCATATAAAAAAAATGATAAGAATTTTGAGGTCGTTACAGTCGAAGGGGCCAATTTTTCTGAACATCAATGAAGATGACAACTCGAATAGTCACCAGCTTCACAACAGGGTTGAACGTCTAATTATAATATAAACCACGCTATTGATAAAAACCTTTGGCCACTAACAATGCTCTATAACCAAAAATACTACCATTAGGATTTCGTTTGATACGAAAAACTCATTTGCAGCCAACGAGTTTGATTGTAGAGCACTATGGAACCAGCTCCTATTTGTCATGTTTAACCAACGCAATGAATTCTTTGGACATAGCATGCCACCACTTGGAATCTTTCAAGGTTTGAGACACACATATGGGCTCAACAGGTTGAGGAAGATTATGTCTAGTGGTAAGGTAAAGATGTTTGGGTCTATGAATATTATTCATAGACCGCATAGTCATAACATGAGTACGGGTAGACCGGGCCAGAGATGCAGGTGTGGTGAATGAATGGATTACCTATAGAAGAGAATGTGCAGAGGAGGGTGATGAAAACCGGGAAGGGGAAGCCGAAGCTACAGGAGCGTTATCCATCACTGTGGTAGGAGAGGAGAGTATATGTCCAATGAAAGGCTCTGCTGGTATGGAAAGGTCCTTTGTGTTAGCACCTGAAACTAACAGAGAAGGCTCAGCAACATGGGCAAAGGAAGAAAAAGGAAAAACACATTAATCAAAAATCACATGCCTAGACACATATATGCGAGAGGTAACAAGGTCTATTCACATATAGGCACTCTGGGAATTCAAGTAACCAAGAAAGAGATAAGGCATAGATTTTGATTGAAGTTTATCGGTGGTATAAGGTTTGAGCCATGAGTAACACTGACAACCAAAGATGCACAACTTTTTGTAATCGAGACGACGACCAAACAAACATTCGAAATAACTTTTATTTTTCAAAATAGGAGTGGGCTTATGATTTTTTTAAAAAATCACTGCCTAAAACGCATAGGACCAATAAGATAGGGGAAGACTTGCCTGACTCAACAAAGTGAGACCAATTTCGACAATGTGTCGATGCCGACGTTCACTTGTACCATTTTGTTGAGGTGTATAAGGAGCAGTGGTAAGCCAACTAATGAAATTAGAGGAGAGAAAATGACGAAGAGCTTGATATTCACCCCCATTATCGGAGTATAAGTGTTTGATGTGAAAACCAAATTATTTTTCAAGTAGCCCTTTCAACTAATAGAAAATGGAGCAAACACCACTTTTTCGTCAACAGGGAAACAACCAACAATATTTAATAAAGTGATCAACAAACAAGACATAAAACTGAAAGCCATCAAGTGAAGTGGAAGTTGTAAGCCCCCAAAAATCAATATAAATGTATTCAAGTGGATGAGTGCTAACAAGAAAAGTTGGAGAGAAAGGCAACTTGTGACTTTTATTGTATTGACAAGCATTACAAATAGATGATGAAGAGACACAAGACACTACAAGTAGAAGGGAAAAAGCACGAATAACAAAATCAACTACTTTATTTGACAGATGCCTAAGTAATCTATGCTAGGTGTCAAATGTTGTTCATTCACCAATAAGTGCTAAAACAGAAGACTCGCTGGCAAAAGAGACCATCAGCATTAGATAAATACCATCCTAACATTTACAGCGAAGAAGAGTCACCCCTGTACTCCAATCCTTCACAAGAAAATAAAATAGGTGAAACTCAAGATAAACATTATTGCTACGAGTGAAAGATGAACGGAGATTAAGTTCTTGTGAATATTAAGAACATAAAGAGTATTAGTCAATTTAAAAAGCTTCAAGGAAGAGGGAAAGACATAGAGCCAATATGTGTGACTCACAAACCTGAGCCATCGCCATTGACAACTGCATCCATGCTATCATACTCCGAGTGAACAAAGAGATTAGCAAGATCGGAGGTGATGTCGTGAGAAGCAGCAGAATCCACAAGCCACTTTTTGTCGGTGGATGCGTTGGTAGTGGCACAATTTACAGACTTCACTCCTGAAACCGAATAACAAGTCTTGGTCAAGTGACTCACTTTGTCACACAACTGACAAATAATTCGAGGCTTACCAGATTGCTCCCTGCGATTATTGCGACCAGAGTTGGAACAACGCTGACCATAGAAACCAAGGCTGGAACATTGGTTGCGATTGAATGTGGAAGCGGTAGTGCGACACTGAGTGGTGTTTGCAGTGGCAACCAGAACGGAATTGGAAGCGTCAACACGTCGCAAGTAACTTTCGTGGCCAACCAGCATGTCATGAAGCTCCTCAAATGTAAGAGATGTCTCATATGCTTGAATAAACGTTGCAATCTCATGGAATTCAAGACCAAGACCGTTAAGAACATACATAGTAATGTCATTCGCTGAGACGAGAGAGTCAATCACAACAAGTTCATCAACTAAAACCTTGATGGCATGGAGATACTCCGAGACTGAGTGGGACTCTCACTGAATGAGAGTCAACTCCTCCTTAAGTTGCATAACATAAGTGTGTGAATGATCGGCATACAATCATTGCAACTTGGACCAAGCATCATGAGCAGTGGTTGAAGTGGCAATGAGCGGCATAACCGGTTTAAAGACAGATGCAAGGTTGCTATGAAGGATCAGCTTATCCTGCCAAAGCCAACGCTAGAAAACCAAATTGGCTACACCTGCAGAAGATGAATCGGTAAAGGAGTGCTAGTAGAAAGGGTTCGTGACAAACATATGGTGGTATCGTCAAGATAGCCCTGAAGGTAATAGCCAATAAGCAATGACGTCAGTTGGGCGTGCCAAGAAGGGAAGTTGGAAGGGGTCAACTTCAAAGGAAGCTGGGAGCCGGCATTGATGGCAATAAGAGGAGAGTTGCCACTACCAGGAAGCTCAAAAGTGTTGACAATAACAAACTCGCAGAAAAAGGCCATTAGGAAAAAAAAATGCTCGTTAGACAAAGAGCTCTAATAACATATATAAAATGTAAGACACTTTCATTGATATAGAGATGTCCTATATATAGGACTTGTATAAGGTATAGTTGTTGCAAATTCAAAAGTATTTTAATACTAAATCAAACGGATCATAAACTATCAAATACAAACAAATATTCAAGTAATACAACTGAAAAATCTCAGATCGCTGCAGATTATCGGATATTAGAAAATCTTCAACTATTAGGATTCTCAGTAATTCGGCAACAGGAGGGTTGAGGGAAGGTGTCGATGCTAGTTTACAGGTTGCAGGGAGTGGTTCGAGGGATGATAAGGTTGAAAAGGGGGAAGGTTTCGCTGGAGGAAAATCGTTTGTAGAAGCCTTGAAGAGGCCAATTCCATCTTCAAAATTCAAAATCTCATTGAGGAAACCGAAACTGAGTAATGGGGAATTAGGTTTTGTTTTCTCGGATGTGAAGATGGAAAAGGCTACAGAGGATTTGAAGTTAGCGTTGGTGCTTAAATTTATTTCTACAAGGTCGTCTATCAATGTCCTTCGGAGACACATTATCCAATCACAGGGTCTCTCTGAAGTTCCAATGATAAGTTTTATAAACAACTATCATTTTCTGTTGTATTTGGTAAACGAAAAGGACTACATTCATGCATGGGCACGAGAAGGAAGATGGGTGGCAGGGTGCCAATTTCGGCTATATGACTAGTCCGTGAATTTTGATGTCAGCAAGGAGCCATCGATCGCACCTCAGTTGATTTTCTTACCAAGTCTGCCTTTACATTTATATAGAATGGACTGTTTACAGAGTTTGATCACTACATTTGGTAGACTTTTTGGTACGAATAATGCCACATTATATAGAATACGAGCCACTAGTGCAAGATTATGTGTTGAAGTAGATTTGCAGAAGAATCATGTGGAGGGTTTTCCGTTGGTGGTAGGACAAAAGCAGAATTGGCAAATGGTAATATATGAGAAAAGGGATTTCTATTGTAATAAATGTTGTAGGCAATGTCACACTGATGTAGTATGCCGGTTTGGAGTCAGCCTCGGAGAAAAGGAAGGTAGGTATGCGGCCCGAGAGAGATGGGTGGTTTGGAAAAAGTAGGGTAGAAAATAAAATCTGATAGTAGAGAGGAAGGTCGATGTTTGAAGATTCGGGATAGAGGAGTGGAAGCGACGACGATGAAAGTGCGTGGTCATGCCTGTGCTTGAGACCAATACACGTGTGCTGAGGTTAATCCTGTGGGACTCCACAAGTGGATGCAGTTCATTGGTCGAGCACGGACTAGTGCGAGACCGTGACTGTTTGTCAAGATCAGAAGTCAGGGGTGGTAGGGGTGTAGGTAGATCTGGAAGGTTGTTCTACGACTGCCTAGGAAATCGGAGTTGTTTATGAAGGGGGGAGGGGGAAAGTTGAAAAGGATAAGGATGGAGAGGTGATTTTGGTGGAAGAGGTGGATGAGAAAGAGGGGATGTGGAGTGTGTAGTGTGTAGGGATAATTATGATGTGTTATCTGAGGGAGATATGGAGGTTTGTATTGATACTTAAAAAGAATATTGCTCTGATCCAGGTAATATGACAGTGGGTGGATCGGAAGGAAGAAATAAATATGATGGTCAAGTGAGAAAGCCTAAAAGGGCTAAGACAGTGCTTCAAAAGTTGAACTTATGATTGACAAAGTTATGTTTTGGAATATAAGAGGGATGGGCACGTCAAAGAGAAGATTGAAACAAATTATGAAAGATCAGAAAGTTTCAATCTTGGCTGTTTCGAAACCTTTTCAAGATATAGAAAAGATACGAAGGTGGGCTGTGTATTTGCAATTTACTAACTTTTACTCTAATGTAGAGGAAGGTAAGAAGATTTGGTTGTTATGGAATGATGATGTTCAAGTGGATTGGGTGGGTGCTTCAAATCAATGTGTGACAGTTTTGTTAACAGAGGATAGAGGCTCTCTGCATATTGAGAGAAAAGATTTGTGGGATCAGCTTCAGGGGATGTCGAGTTTTGATGTGTCTTGGGTTGTTATGGGAGATTTTAATGTAATTCGGTCATATGAGGAAAGGATGAGAGGTCGACCTCGTTTGGGTTCGTCTATAGCTGAATTCAATGGTTGTATTAATAGTTGTGGATTATTGGACCTCAAATTCAAAGGAAGTCAATTTTCATGGTGTAACGGCCAACAAGGATTGATGATAAGTTGGGCAAAACTAGACAGGGTGCTGATTAATAATATTTTTTCTGTAAAATACGATGAAGCTAAGACATCTTTGTTCAAAAGAAATACTTCAGATCATTCTCCTATCATATTACAGCTATGTACGAGTATGGAGAGGTATGGGCCAGCGCCTTTTATATTGCAGAACATGTGGACGTCGCATGGGAATTTTTTGAAAATGGTTGAATCATTTTAGAGAGAACACATTATGGCGGATTCAAAATTGTGTAAATTGGCGGGTAAATTGAAAAGGCTAAAACAAAGGCTTAGGGTGTGGAATAAACAGACTTTCAGTCGTGTTTGTGGTTTTATTCAAGAGTTGGAGAAAATTGTGGAAAAATATGAGAATTTACTATAGATAGAGTACTCGGAATAAGTTGAAAAAAAGTTCCTTGTTTCTAAGGCTGAATTGGAGGTATGGTATAGAAGGGAAGAGATTAGGTTGGCGCAGCAAGCAAAGATGAAATGGTTGACTGGTGGTGATTAGAATTCAAAGTTTTTCCATGCGGTGATTACACAAAGAAGGCGTAACTCTTGCGTGAACTCAATGGTGCTTCCTGATGGTTCGGTGTTGGAAAATACGCAAATGGTCCATGATGAGATTGTGAATTATTTTGAGCAATTCTTAAGGTAAAATAGCTTAGTGCAAAGGTCAAATCTGGACGGTATTATCCATTCGGTGGTTTCTGAGGAGTCTATAGGTTAGTTGAAGGAAGAACCGACTAAGGAGGAGGTTTATGTAGCTATTTCTTCTATTTCTATGAATAGTAGCCCGAGACTGGATGGGTTTAGGTCTTCGTTCTATATTACCTATTGGAAAATTATTAAAAATGATGTAATGGATGCGGTAAGAGAGTTCTTCAAAGATAATATGTTGCCTCAGTATTTTTGTTCCTCTTAGATAGTGCTTATTCCAAAAGTAAAAAATCTTCAGTCTTTTGATAAATTTCGGCCGATAAGCCTTTGTAACGTAATCTATAAAATTTTCTCCAAAATCCTTATTGGTAAGCTTTCGTTGGTGATTGGTGATTTAATATCTTTAAAACAAGGTACTTTTGTGAAAGGGATGAGTATTTTTGAAAATATAACGCTTGCTCAAGAGATGACAAAATTATTACATAGGTGGGTGAGAGGAGATAATATAATGCTAAAGCTTGATATGAGCTATGCGTATGATCGAGTGGAGTGACAGGTGGTAGATCGGTTTTGTAAGTTAATTCAAAATTGTATTTCCACTCCATAGTTTTCTATCATGATGCATGGCACTTATAGAGGTTTTTTCAAGTCAAAAAGGAGCTTGAGGCAAGGGGATCCGTTGTCGCCGTATATTTTCATCATCATGGAAGAAGTTCTTTCTAAATTAATCCAAAAAAAAGTTGACTAAGAAGCAGATTTTACCGTTTGCACATCCGAGTGGTGCACCTATTATTTCGCATCTAATGTACGCGGATGATGTTGTTATATTTGCTAATGCTGGAAAAAAATCTGTTAGAAAGTTAATGAAGGTGATTAAGGAGTATGAAAACTAGACTAGACAAAGGGTGAATAAAGATAAATGAACTATTTTTATCTCAAAGAAATTGGATGTTCAGAGGAAGGGAGAAATTCTTCAAGAGACTGGTTTTATTGAAGGTAAATTTCCTTTTATGTATTTGGGTGTGCCGATAGTGGATGGTAAATTGAAGGCTGTCATTTTGACCATTTAATTCAAAAATCAGTAAGAGAGTTGAGGGCTAGAAAAGTAGACTGTTGTCTCAAGGAGGTCGTCTAGTTTTGTTGAGACATGTGCTTTCGAGCATGTCATTGCATCTGTTATCTATTCTAAATATCCCGAAACTGGTGATAAAAAAGATAAGCGGTATGTTTGCTTCTTTTTTCTGGAGATTTAAGAATGAAATGGAAGGCTTGGAACAAAATTGTGTGTTCCTATGGGAGAGGGGGGCATAAGAGTAAGAGACATTTCAGAAGTGCAATGGTCTTTGTTCATGAAATTTAGTTGGCATTTATTAACACAAAATTCTTTATGAGCTAGATTTTTAAAGCTAAATGTCACACCCTGAACCCCGAAATGGGACCCAATGGTAAAAATGTACCCTAACCTATCCCTGTATCATACAAATAATCCACAGATACAATACAAAGGATGAGGGTCTGACCCAATGGGGTTCTCAGGAACCCTAACCACATCCAAATACAATCATATACGCAGCGAAAAAATGTCATTTTATATATACATATGCAGTACCATACCAGAGTCTATACAAGAGTAGGCACAAGGCTCTATCAACACATACAAATAAGTGCCCAAATACATTTCAAAATGGCAACCCACCAAAAATACAGTCCTAGCACTTACCCAAGCGCTAACCGCAGTAGACCGGCCACTACGCTCCCTACACCAGGACGCTAGTTCTAGTTACTCGAAGGACCTGTAAAAATATACGTACGGTAGGGGTGAAACACCTCTCAGTAAGGAAGAACACATGTTATATCGGTGTGTGGTACATGAGTGTTATCATGACATACTAACATGCATAGTTCAACAGTCAAACAATCAAAACCAATTCTAGTATTTTCACAAAACAAGTAATACAATCTAGTATCATCACACCCTTCGACTCGAAACCGAACTGTCTGGTGGTATTTCACACCCTTTGGTAAAAACCGGCGATCTTGTGATATTTCACACCCTTCGGCCAACGTCGGCAGTCTGGTGATATTTGCACTTTAACAAACGCCGATGCCCCCAGTAACCTAGCATAGCATCAACGTTGAAACGGTACATATTTGGTGTTCACACACCCTTCGGCTCGAAAGCCGGCCAATCTAATGGTATTGCACACTCTTCGGTAAAAGCTAGATTTTCAAACCTGGAACAATTCGGAACTCCGTTCCTATTTCACCAAAATACAACATATGCATGCTCATATAACCAAACAAACCACACCCATTTGATATTCTAAATCATGATTTTTCAAACAAATACAGTTTAAACAAGTCAAGGCACAGTCATCCCAATAACACAGTATAAATCACCATATACGCTCAGTTTTCAACAAAACCAGGGATGCAATTCGTTGTCCCCTTTTCCTAAAACTGTAATAATAAAAAACCCACAGTTTTTCCAATTAGATCCCCCCAAATGAGTAGTCAAAACACACACAGAACCGTGCACCACAGTTCCACCGAGTCCGATTTCAAAAATAACCAATATAAACACAGTTCCCTTTACCTTTTCCCCGAATAGCAAATCCCGAACTCCAAAGCCTCTAAACAGCGAACCGAGTTCCAAAACCTACAAATCACAGTATAGAATATACTCACAAGACTATTTCCTACAAAACTACCGGATCAGAATTGAAAATTGAGTCTTACCTCGATTTTATGTCGAAACCCGAAAATCTCTAAAACAGGATTCCGATTAGTAGAACTTGTAGAGAATCCTTCCACGATCCTCGTGGTAACTTCAGATTCTCGATTCCAGCAACAATCGGCGAAGAAATCTAGAGGGAAAGAGAGTTGGGTGAGTTCTAGAGAGAGAGAGAGATATTTGAAGTTTTCTTAGTTGAGAAGTAAAGAAATTCCTATTTATAGCCCTTTTGACCCGACCAAACTCGTCGACGAAATGGTGTCCTCGTCGACAAGGCTCTGTAGTCCTTTCGTCGACTAGACGGAGGATTCGTCGATGAACCCTGATATTACCGGTTCCCGAAACTTCTCGGCTTCTCCTCGTCGACGAGCCTTTGAATTTCGTCAACGAGAAGGACAAAGACTTCGTCGACAAAATCTGGCTTCGTTGACGAGGCCTACTTTTACCAAAATGCTCCTCTCTTTAAATATTTAAAAACCATTATCAAGAGTCAGGTTCTTACAATCTCCCCTCCTTATAAAAATTTCGTCCTCGAAATTTGCCATCTCTCTTGTTCACAGGCTCATACATACAATCAAACACATATATATCACTCTAAAGAAAAACTGGCGACCACTACAGCATAGCCCCATCATACACATAAACATACATACCCTCACTTATGACAGAGGAATACCGTGGTTACATATACAACGATCTCAGGAATTCACAATACACACACTCCCGACGACAAACAACCTATCCCAACCCACAGTAGGATCATGTACAAGTGCTCAAAACAACTGCAGATACTTCCGGTGTATTTTCGCTTCCAGTTCCCAAGAAGCTTACTCAACCTCGTGGTTTCGCCACAATACCTTCACTAATGGTATCTCTTTGGTACGAAACTTCTAAACTTTATAGTCCAGAACCTGAACAGGTATCTCCTCATACGCTAAATTATCCCCAATTTTCAACTCATCAAAACTAATAACATGTGAAGGATCCAACACGTACCTCCTCAACATGGATACGTGAAACACATCGTGGACCCTCGAAAGTGCAGGTAATGTAATCATATAGGCTACCAAACCCACTCACTCAAGAACTTCAAATGGTCCGATATACCTCGGACTCAACTTGTCTTTCCTCCCAAATCTCATCACCCCTTTCATCGGAGCGATACACAAAAATACCTTACCCCCCCCCCTCAAATTCTAAATCACGGTGGCGAACATCTGCATAACTCTTCTGCCGACTCTGAGTTTATCTAATCCTCTCTCGGATCAAACCAACCTTCTCAGACGCCTGCTGCACAAGTTCAGGTCCTAACACCTGACGTTCACCAACATCATCCCAACACAAAGGCGACCGACACCTCCGATTATACAAAGCTTCGAACGGTGTCATCTCGATACTAGACTGGAAGCTGTTATTATAAGCGAACTCTACAAGTGGCATAAACTGTATCCAGCTACCACCAAAGTCCAATACACAAGCTCACAACATATCTTCCAATATCTATATTGTCCTCTCCGACTGTCCATCAGTTTGGGGGTAGAACATTGTACTGAAAGTAAGCTTCATTCCTAGTGCCTCCTGTAAACTCGTCTAGAATTGAGAAGTAATCATCGGATCTCGATCTGATACAATGGACACCGGTGCTCCGTGCATTCTCACAATCTCATGCACGTACATATCAGCTAGCCTACTCAAAGGATAGCTAACCTTCATCGGTATGAAATGAGCAGATTTCGTCAATCTATCCACAATTATCCAAATAGCATTCTGCCCGTGAAGCGCTAGTGGTAGACCGGTCACAAAATCCATGGAAATATGCTCCAATTTCCACACCGGAATAGGGAAAGGCTGCAACGGCTCTGCCGGCCTCTGATGTTCAGCTTTCACCTGCTGACATGTCAGACACTGCTCCACGAACTGAGCAATCTGCCTCTTCATACCAGACCACCAGAAGGTCTTGCGCAAGTCCAGATATATCTTTGTACTACTAGGATGTACCGTATACAAGGAACGATGTGCCTCCTCTAGAATCGTCCTTCTGATCTCATCATCGTTCGAAACACACAGTCTGGTCCCAAACCTCAATACACCCCCTTCAGAGATGTTAAACTCTGTAACCAATCCCTACTGTACCTTTTCCGTAACCTCTGCCAACTCTGCATCACTAGCCTACGCGGCCTTTATGCTCAAACAAAGTCAACTAGATCACCAAGCTAGCATAGAAGGCCTGATGATCACTAGTCACTAACTCCACGCCAAGGCTTCCCAGATCTTGTCTGATATGATGCTGAGCTACAACCGTAGATACAACCGCAGGTTCCGACTTCCAACTCAATGTATCAGCTTCCACATTAGCCTTCCCTAGGTGATAATTGATTGTGCAATCGTAGTCCTTAATCAACTCAAGCCACCGTCTCTGCCTCATATTCAAATCCTTCTACGTGAAGAAATACCTGAGGCTCTTATGGTCGGTGAAGATCTCACACTACACACCATACAAATAGTGTCGCTAGATCTTTAGTGCATGCACAACAGCAGCCAACTCCAAATCGTGTGTAGGGTAGTTCTTCTCATATTCCTTCAATTACCGAAAGGCATAAGCTACTACCTTACCTTGCTGCATGAGCACACATCCCAGGCCTTTCAAAGACGCATCACTATAAATCACAAACCCACCATCCGCTGAAGGAATGGTCAACACTGGAGCAGTAACTAGCCAGTGCTTCAACTCCTGAAAGTACTGCTCGCAATAATTGGTCCACTCAAACTGCACTTCTTTCTTGGTCAATCGTGTCAGAGGTCCAGACAGTTTAGAGAAACCCTCTACGAACCGACGATAGTAACTCACCAGTCCCACAAAACTCAGAACCTCCTGCACATTCTTCGGCCTTACCCTGTCGACCACAGCTTCAATCTTGCTAGAATCAACTGATATACCATCCCCAGTAACCACATGGCCTAAGAATGCAATTTGACTCAACCAGAATTCACATTTCTTCAACTTAGCATACAGCTTCTTCTCCCGCAGAATCTGTAATACCAACCTCAAATGATCCTCATACTCTTCTAAACTCCTCGAGTATACCAGAATGTCATCAATGAACACCACCACGAATCGATCTAGGTATTCAAGGAAAACTCTGTTCATCAAATCCATAAACACCGCTGGAGCATTCGTCAACCCAAAAGGCATGACCAAAAACTCGTAGTGGCCATATCTGGTTCAGAATGTCGTCTTCGATACATCCTCCGCTCTAACCCTCACCTGATGATATCCTGACCACAAATCTATCTTTGAAAAGACGCGCATCCCCTGCAACTGGTCAAAGATATCATCTATATGCGGTAAAGGATAGCGATTGTTCACAGTTATCTTATTAATGTCACTGTAATCAATGCACATCCGCATCGACCCGTCCTTTTTCTTCAAAAACAATACTAGAGGTGAAACACTAGGTCGAATGAATTCCCTGTCCAATAATTCCTATAACTACTCTTTCAACTCCCAAAATTCTTCTGGAGCCATCCGGTACGGAGCTTTAGAGGTCGATGCCTTACCAGGTAGCAACTATATCGCAAACTCTACCTCACAATCCGGAGGTAAACCGGGTAAATCATCTGGAAACACATCCGGGAACTCGCTGAGTACTCGAATATCCTCGAGTCTCAACTCATCCTGCGGCGGTTCCTTCATACAAACTAGGTACCCCTGACATCCGTCCAAGAGTAGCGTCCTTGCTTGCAATGCCGATAGAATTTGTGGCGTCAAACGCACACGCGATCCCACGAATTCATATTCCTGCTCCCCAGAAGGTCTAAACACTACTACCTTCCTACGACAGTTGATCACCATATAACTAGAGAACAATCAATCCATCCCCAGGATGATATCAAACCCCAACATGTCATATAACACCAGATTTTCCGATAGAAGCTTCCCCTTAATTACCACTAGGCAGTCTTCCAACATCTTCCTACAGAATGATACACTCCCAGATGGCGTAGTAACAAATAACACCTCATTCATGTTTTGGGTTACAACTCCACATCATCTCACAAAATTTACAGATACAAAGGAATGGGTTGCACCCGAATCGAATAAAATAGAAGCTTTACTTGAAAGTAACAATAAGGTACCTATCACCATGTTCCCTGCATGCTCAGCGTCCGCTGGAGTAAGAGAGTATACTCTAGCCGGAGTTGTATTCGTCTGAATGGTTTCCCGAGGTAATTGCTTGCTCCCTCGGTTCACACTAGATGCAGGCACGTCTTACCTCGGCGCCTGACAATCACGAAACATGTGACTTGACTAGCCACAATTGTAGTAGTTACCTCCAAATGACCGGCACTCACCCTCGTGCCATGTGTGGCATCTAGTACAACGTCCACGAGTCTTCCTCATCTGAGAATCCTGGCGCTTGGTATTCTGACGGCACCTCGAGCCCTTGTTTCTCTTCTTCCACGATCCCTGACGAGATCCTTTCTGAGAACCAGAAGGTAATGTCCTCTTCCTCGATTCCTGATCCTCCTCATCCTCTCGGATATCAGTCTCAATCACCTTAACTTTATTCACCAACACCGAGAACTCACGAATCTGAAGCATACCCACCAGTGTGCAGATATGCTTCCTCGGACCTTTCTCAAATCTCTGAGTCTTTTCATACTCGCTCGAGATCAAACATGGAGCAAAGTGGGACAGCTCTATGTACTGAGCCGCATACCCCTACACCGTCATACTCCCTTGAGTTAGAGTAGAAAACTCATCCACCTACGCATCACGTACTGAAGCCAGAAAGTATCTGTCAAAGAACGCCTCCTTGAAACGGCTCTACGTCATCTCCTTAGGACCACCTCTCTGCTTCTCCAATAGATTCACTGCAGTCCACCATCGACCCGCCTCCCCAAATAGCTGGAAGGTGGCATAAATGACTCGCTGCCTATCCGTGCAGTGCAGGACCTCCAAGATCCTCTCAATCTTCTCCACCCAATCCTCTGCTATCGTCGGGTCAGGTCCTCCAGAGAACGTCGGAGGATGCATGCGTGTGAACCTCTCAATGGTCCACCCCGCAGCAATAAAAGAGTGTTCGCGTCTCCTTACACTCCATCCGATCTCCCATAACACCTGCCTTGTCAAACTTTGAGGCACAGAAGGAGACTCATCACTCGCAGTTTCCTCAGAACCACTTCCCAAGTCATTATCCTTGGGCTCCATGCTGCATCACAATAGGAATCTATCAATATCCCTACAACATATACAGTTAACACAATGATCTACACTAATTGTGTTAGCTACTTCCTACCAAGTCCAGGTCTGTCATATCGCACTAACACGAAAGTCGTCAATGATCTGCCCTGCTTTTACTAGAATCATCATTCCAAGAATAACATGGAATACCATCGACAATTCTCGGTCTAGAAACCGAACAACCCTAAACCAACTCTACCCATATCCAACATCCTATACTCTGGTATGTATTCACAGCTACGCCTAACCAAGTCAACAAGATCAAACAACCTGATTAGCTTTAATACCAAGTTGTCACGCCCCGAACCCCGAAATGGGACCCAAGGGTGAAAATGTACCCTAACATGTCTCTGTATCATACAAATAATCCACAGATACAATACAGAGGATGAGGGTCCGACCCCGTGGAGTTCTCAGACACCCTAACCACATCCAAACACAATCATATACGCAGCGGAAAAAGGTCATTCTGTATATAAATATGCAGTACCATACCAGAGTCTATATAAGAGCAGACACAAGGCTCTACCAACAAGTACAAACGGGTGCCCAACTACATCTCAAAATGGCAACCCACCAAAAATACAGTCCTAGCACTTACCCAAGCACTAATTGCAATACACCGGCCACTACGCTCCCTACACCGAGACTCTAATTTCGGTTATTCGAAGGACCTGTAAAAATGTACGTACAGTAGGGATGAGACACCTCTCAGTAAGGAAGAACACAGGTTATATCGGTGTGTGGCACATGAGTGTTATCATGACATACTAACATGCATAGTTCAATAGTCAAAACAATCAAAATCAGTTCTAGTATTTTCACAAAACAAGTAATACAATCTGGTGTCATCACACCCTTCGGCTTGAAGCCGGACTGTCTGGTGGTATTTCACACCCTTCGATAAAAATTGGTGATCTAGTGATATTTCACACCCTTCAGCCAAAGCCGGCAGTCTGGTGATATTTCACACCCTTCGGCAAACGTCGGTGCCCCCAGTAACCTAGCATAGCATTAGCATTGAACTGGTACAGATCTGGTGTTCGCACACCCTTCGGCTCGAAAGCCGGCCAATCTAGTGGTATTGCACACTCTTCGGCAAAAGCCAAATTTTCAAACCTGGAACAATTCGGAACCTCGTTCCTATTTCACCAAAATACAACATATGCATGCTTATATAACCAAACAAACCACACCCATTTGGTAATCTAAATCATGGTTTTTCAAACAAATACAGTTTAAATAAGTCAAGGCACAGTCGTTCCAATAACACAGTATAAATCACCATATACGCTCGGTTTTCAACAAAACCAAGGATGCAGCCCGTCACCCCCTTTTTCCCAAAACTGTAATAATGAAAAATTCACAGTTTTCCCAGTTAGATCCCCCCAAATGAGTAGTCAAACCACACACAAGATCGTGAACCACAGTTCCACCGAGTCCGATTTCAAAAATAACCAATATAAACACAGTTCAACTTACCTTTTCCTCGAATAGCAAATCCCAAACTTCAAGGCCCCTAAACAACGAACCGAGTTCCAAAACCTACAAATCACAGTACATAATATACTCACAAGATTGTTTCCTACAAAACTACTAGATCAAAATTGAAAACCGTGCCTTACCTCGATTTTACGCTGAAACCCAAAAATCTCCGAAACGGGATTCTGATCCATAGAACTTGTAGAGAATCCTTCCACGATCCTCCAGGTAACTTCAGATTCCCGATTCCAGCAACGATTGGCGAAAAAGTCTAGAGAGAAAGTGAGTTGGGCGAGTTCTAGAGAGAGAGAGATATTTGAAGTTTTTTTAGTTGAGAAGTAAAGAAATTCCTATTTATAGCCCCTTTGACCTGGTCAAACTCATCAACAAAATGGTGTCCTCGTCGACAAGACTCTATAGTCCTTTCATCGACGAGATGGAGGATTCATCAACGAACCCTGATATTATCGGTTCCTGAAACTTCTCGACTTCTCCTCGTCGACGAGCCTCTGAATTTCGTTGACGAGAAGAACAAAGACTTCGTCAACGAAATCAGGCTTCGTCAACGAGACCTGCTCTTTTACCAAATTGCCCCTTTTTAAAATATTTAAAAATCATTATCAAGAGTTGGGTTCTTACACTAAATATGTGAAATGAGAACATATTACTCTTTGCAGACCACATGGATCGGATTCTTAATTTTGGAGGAAAGTTCTACAGGGTATGCCTGAATTGTTAAGTAAATCTAAGTGGAAGGTTAGAGAAAGAGATGTAAAATTGTGGTATGATAAGTTTCTGGATTCGAGACCCTTGTTCTCAGATTGTCCAGATGGTGCACATTCACATATCAGATTAAAAGATTTGGTTATCAATAATGCATGGGATGTGAAAAATTTGCAGAAGATTCTGGGGTTTAATAAAGAGGAAGAAATGATGGAAAAAGTGGGAAAACTTAGAAACTCTTCGGATATACTGCTATGACTCCCAAAAAAGGATGGTTGCTTTAATTTAAAGTCTGCATGGGATCTTATCAGAGTCAGAACTCCAAAATTTGATTGGGCAAAATGGGTTTGGAATAAATGGTTACCGAAGAAAATTGCTATCTGTATGTGGAAGGCCGCTTTTGAGTGCTTAAGCGTTGATGAAAATATGAGAAGGGTGGGGGTATCACTTGTTTCGGCGTGTAATTGTTATGAGATAAGGTAACCAGAAGATATGGAGCATGTGTTAAATAAGGGAGACCTTGCTGTTGATGTAAAGAGGAAGGTTTCGGTGGAGGTAAGTGTACCTTTCCTTAGGCAACAAAGTTGGAAAGAAAGAGTCCAAATGTGGTTTAATAGGGTTTCCATGTCATGCCCCGAACCTGCAAGTGGGTCCCAGGTGTGAGTTTAAGTAACCTAACCTGTCTCTGTATCAGTTTAAACATACATGATACAATACATAAAGCGGGTCCGACCCCGTGGGGTAAACAGATGCCCACATTCATACACACAATCATCCATATTCATCCATAATACGCAGCGGAATACGGTCTTTTATATAATAATAGTATCATACCAGAGTCTAAACAACTAAGATATACATTCTCATAATTACAACACATACTCCAGGTGTCTGCATACTATACCGACAACCTGGATACCAAAACTCGTACCTAAAAGGTACTAGCAGTAGCTACGACACCCTTTGCTTTTGGACGCTAGGATGCTACTTACCGCTACCTGAAGGCTCTGAAAATATTATACGTACATTCAGGGTGAGACACCTCTCAGTAAGGAAGAAAACAGTTCATATCAGTGTGTGGCATATCAGTGTCATTTTACATACTTCATAACATTATACATACGATATAGTTCGAAACAATTCGTACAGTTTCATACAGTTCCAGTATTTTCACAACACCATTCCAGTTCATACGATACCCAACATACATACATACATACATAAATACATACGGTCAGTGTTGTCACACTAGTTCGCAACTACACTAAGTCACCTCGTCTCACAGCGATTACATTGCTACATACGCAATTACGCTGCGATGATCAAGGCCTAATAGTGATTACATTGGTCCATACGCAACTACACTAGGTCACCTAGTCTTACAGCAATTACATTACTACACATGCAACTACGAAGATCTACGACTCAGACCCAATAGTGATTACATTGCTACATACACAACTACACAAGGTCACCTAATCTCACCACGATTACATTGCCACATGCAAAACTACGCTGCAACGACCTAGGCCCATAGTGAATCCATTGCTTCATACGATGTAGCATATAGATCACACCACTTCGGTGACCAACCGGAATTAGACTGGCGATATTTCACACCCTCGAAAATAGAGTCGGACACTCTTGCCTACGGTAGTTAACCAATCCAAGGCACAGCATACGGTAATTAGCTGCCACATAGTTGTTTCGGCGTACGATAATTAACCGCCACTAGCCGATTTCACAAAACCTGGAATCATTTTGGAACTCACATCCCTATACATTTCAGCGTACGGTAATTAGTCACCACATAACTGTTTTACAAATACCTGAAACAAATACATACATTCATACATACCACACTTATTTGGTTTACAGCAAATCATATCAATTACAATTTCAAGTATACAGTTTATGCAAATATGGATTACGGTCACCTCAATAATACAGTTTTAATACAACCAACAGATTTCCAAACAAAATAGAGATAATACCCGAAATCCCTAATTTTTTCGAAAAACAGTAACCCAAAAATCCCGTATTTTACTCGATAGATTTTCCCAAATAAGTAGTCAAAACATACATATGATCGTAGCCTACAGGCTTACCAATCATGATTTCAAAAATGGACTGATATAAACAAAATCCCCTTACCTTAACCCGAATTCCAACTACGAACTCTACGGCCCTCAAAACTACGAACCGAGACTTCAAAACCTACAAACCACAGTACTTGTAACGACCTCAAAATTCTTATCATTTTTTTTTTATATGTATACAATAAACATTCCTACGCAGCAGAAACATATATCATGAGACCATTTATACATAAACTGTACAATACCAGATTCTAGAATATATAGATCATACAAAAATGCCACTTCAGTATCATCTATCCCAAAAACATTCACAATTTTTTTAAAAACTCACCCTATAACCAGGGTGACCAAACACTCTCTCTATCCGCAAGCCTGATCTGCTCGCCTATCCGGCTCACCTGAAAAATGTTAGAAAAAAAGGGTGAGTCGACGCTCAGTAAGTGGAAATATGCTATCACTAGTGTGTGGCAACTAAGTTAAGTATGCTTTTAAAATAATAACTGTTTTGTAATGCAATAAACAATCTGTAAATCATATCTTTCAAACATATCTTTCCTTCTCAATTTAAAGTACACTACACCATCTGTATTTTTCTACTTTTCATACTGGTAATATCATACTATATTGTAAAACTGTAAACATATAAATATCTGTACTTTATCCCTGGAACTCTATACGTCATGATTTGACCCCTCATGACAAGATTGTGCGGCCCGTAGGCGGGACTCTATCTGGTCAACCCTCCAGATAGGTCATCATACTTTACACTACCTCAACCCGTCCAAACTGCATCCTCTCCTAAGCTCGAGACTGGCTACTATCTCTTCAAACCGGCCCCCTCAACCCAGTGTACTGGGGAGCTGCATACTCTCCGAGCACGGCTGACGGTACCCACATACTATCTGAGCTATGTGGTTGCACTCTATCTGTATCTAGTAACGGTACCGTGCTCTGTAATCTGTATCTGTCTGTGTAACTTTCCTCAGGGATCTGATACTATATACATATATACATATATATACTCTTTTACTGTTTTCATCTTGTTTCCAAAATTACCATAACTCTGTTTTTCTGTACTGTAAACACTGTATCTGTAGCATCTTGATGCTACCTCTGTATATCTATCTGTGTATTCTGTATATATACTCTGTCTGTGTTCTGTATGTTATGGTAATAGGAAAAACATGGCATGTTATAACACTGTCTATATATATATATACTGTTCTGTAATAAACTGTAATATAAAATACTGATCTGTGTATCTGTATACATGTATATGGATATATGTATATAACTGTTTCGTGAAGCCATCCATATAGAATCTGTATATGTATGTACATTTCTTTGTGAATATAAATCTATATCTGTATAATCTCATATGCTGGAAAACTATATCAAATATATATACTATCTATATCTTTGTATCTAATATAGTATGATGTTTCATAATAACTGTATAAATTCATTCTTTACATGAAAGTCTACTTAGGTCACACAAATATTTATGCTCATTTCCTATAAAAGCTATATAATAAACTAGCATGAAAATATGTTTATAAAATCTCTATTAATTCTATAAAAACTCCTAGCATAACATATTTCCCTTACCTCAACTTTGAAAAGCCCCTATAAAAATCTGGCTATATACCCGCAGGATTCCTAACCCGATATCCTGAAAATGCAATCTCCCAGAACAAAACATCAGTATTTCCTAATCTACATCATTTTCTATAACTGTCAGGAAGTCAAAAACTCAATAAAAGATCTTACCCAGAATTTGGGATGAAATCCAACTTCGTTTTCTCAACAATCCGCTCCGGCAAACTTGTAGGGAATTCCACCAGGAGCGTCGTGATAGCCTCGGATTGTTGATCCGGCGACTAGTGGGGCCAAAAATGAAGAGAGAAGGGAGAGAGAGTCGTAAAGAGAGAGAGGAGAGAGAGAGCTCGGAGGAAAATGATAAAAATCCCGGATTTCAACTATTTATAGAACAGGGGATTTCGTCGATGAGACTCTATATTCGTCGATGAGTCCTTCACAAATTTCGTCGACGAGGCCCTGTATTCGTCGACGAAATTCAGGCTGCCTCAGAACCCCTCTCGGCATTTTCTCATTGACGAAACCCTGTGTTCGTCGACGAAATTTCTTAACCACTCGTCGACGAATCTCTGTATTCGTCGACGAGTCCTTGTAATTTCTTGAATTTATTTTATTCTCCAAAATGCAATGTCGTCGACGAACGCAAGTCTACGGCCTCCTTCTGTTTCTGTATCTATTTTCCTCTCTCTTTAATATTTGAATATGGATATTTTCTGACTTGTTATAGTACTATACATGCTTACAATCCATACTACTACACATACTGAATCAGAAATAAAAACCGAGTCTTACATCGATTTTAGCCCGAAACCCAAAAACGCTCGAAACGGACTTCCAATCCACTAGAAACGTAGAGAATCCTTCACTGATCCTCGAGTAACTTTGGATTTACGATTCCGGCGACAAACAGCGAAGCAATCGAGGAGAGAGAGAGAGAGAGAGAGAGAGAGAGAGAGAGAGCTTCAAATCTTAGAGAGAGAGAGAGAGAGAGAAAGGAAAGCCAAAACTTAGCCAAGAAGCAACTGAAAATATCCTTATAAAGACCTTTGACCCGGAAGATTTCGTCGACGAATTGGTGTCCTTGTTGACGAGGTCTTCAGGGATTTCGTCGACGAACCTTGATATTTAAAATTTTTCAAACCTCTCGGCTTTTCCTTGTCGACAAACCACTGAATTTCATCGACGAGAAGTCTTCTACCTTCGTCGACGAATTATGGCATCGTTGACGAAGTCTATAGAATTCCATTTTTTTACCCCTCTTTTACATAATTAACCCATACAACACAATTCAGGTTCTTATATTCCAGATACTCTCAATTGGGATCATTGATGGGTTTGTTTCCTTATTTAGTAGTTTGGAGGCTATGGAGAAGGAGATGTGCAGCTAGAATAAAGGGAAAATTGGAGAGTAGTGTTGTGTGGCTGTCCATTAAGTATTGGGTGGGGGTTTTGAGCAAGAACATGATAGAAATGACTTAGTTAAAGGATACTGATGTTCGGATATTGCAGAATCTGGAAGTACAAATTGTGAATAAAAGAATTAAAATTATGCAATGTGTGAGATGGCTAAAACCGAGGCAAGGGAGGTTGAAACTGAATTTGGACAGGAGCAGCTTAGGGAACCCAGGGCCGCCGGCGAGTGGTGGTGGCATCCTTAGAGACCATACAAGTTCTTTTGTTTTTGGTTTTTCAAAATATTTTGATTTTTGTTCAAATAATAAAGCTGAATTGAGAGCTGTGTGGAAGAAATAAAGATTTGCAAACATTTGAGTCATACCAATATTGATATTAAATGTAATTCGAATATTGTAATAAATTGGATAAGATCCACTAAGTGATCTTTGTGGAATTTGTGGGATTTTTAGAAGCAACTTATTGGTTTATTGAAGGGAGTAGATTTTTTGATAAATCATTGGTATAGAGAAGGGAACAAAGTGGCAGATGCTTTGACTCGACAAAGTGCTATGGGGAGAAATAATTTGTTTACAAATAGTAGTGAACTTCCTATAATTATCAATGGTTTATATAAATTGGAGAAAATGGGTACGACTTATATGAGATATGTTTAATTGATTTCCTATTGGTATTAGTTTATGCTTATATGAGGTTTTTTTTCTTTTGTTTGTTTTGTTGCGTCTGGTGTTTTATTGGTTTGTAGGTCCTTGTTTTGCTTTGTTTGATGTTGGTATTGTTTTTGAGAGGCATGTAAAGTCTTTTTTTTTTTTTTTCTATTTTAATCTCTCATTACTTGTCTTGTAATCACGATAATCATCCACCAAAAGTGAGGGTTTATCAATAAATAAATGGAGGTGTCGCCATTCTTTGAAAAATAAAATAAAATAAAATAAAAAGTTCAAATCCACACAAATTTAAATTTAAATCTTAAAATTCAAATCTCCAAATACAAGATCCGGGAAAAAAAATTAAAAAGCCTTGAAACCTCTTTTAATATAATATAAAAAACTAAAAAGTAATATACTAACTTCTTTCTACTAACACTCCCTTCTTGGTCTTACAAGCACATGGGCATGTCTTGTAGCTTTGGATCGCAAACAAATTCACAAATTCCCCGCCCCATCTCTTTTTAAATTGCATCCAGAGACCCTCATGCACACAACTACCCAAGTGTAATCCTTTTTTTGAAATCTTAATTGTAAGATGTGAGTGTCTAAAGTTTTAATTAATTTTGATGAGATCACTAAATAGAAATTAGGAAACAGTATGAATATGAATATTGAAAGGCTCAGAAAGTCTGAATGCTTCTAAAATGATATCTGAAAAAGCTTATTTTCGAGAATGAGATGTCTAACTCAAATGAACATTTTTGTTTAGTTTACCGTCATAAGAATTAATGCGACCACCACCACCACCGTGCTAATTTTTGGCACCAAAAATGTTGAAGGATTAACCAAACTCCATCTAAAGATTATAACTTAGTGGAGTGAAAATATTTTATATACACATTCCAAAAGGACTAGACTGACTGACTGGCTACCGCACATGGTTTCACAGTAATGCCCAGCCTGTGTTGTGTCTTGTTTACTGCTGACTGAACTCTATAGCTACCTGCTGTTTGCTTGGCCACCGACTCACAGTGGCAGCTGGGCTTTCTCTAACTTGGATCTTGAAGCTAGGAAAAATAAAAAAAAATAGTACCTACTGTTCGTCTGCTTTTTTTTATTTTTTCAATCTTTGCCTGAAAAATTTCGAGTCATGCCTAACATGCAGTGCCTTGGATTTATCGCCTGGTGGCCCATCCACCCATGCCTTCAAATCCCAAACCCCGACTTGACCCTTTCTAAGGACCACATCACTGGTACTTAATTTTTCTTTTCTTTCTTTTTTCGTTTTTGGACTTGTATGCCTTCGCCTCTGTCCTGAAGAGTTGGTAATTTGATGATATGATCTCATCTTACCGAATACCAACTTCTGATTTGGGCTCATCAGCAAAAACTGCCTGATCTTTTTGTGTGTGAACAGAAGAAAAATTTAATCAATTAAACCCAGAAGAGCACTTTTTGAAGGGTAGGGCAGTGAGAAGCAGTCTAGGACCCCACAGCCCACCGGTACCCTGACTTAACCCTTTTGAACCTAAATTGAAATAATGGACTATGGCTCCTCCTCCTCCTCCTCCTGTCATCAGCCATCACTCATCACTTGGGTCCTTCACACAACTTTTCATAGATCCCACATCTCTCCATCATTATTCCAAGCAAAAGTCCCTGGTCAGAAGATAGCATACCGAGTTCTGGAGACGCCCAAAGCCTCTCTCATAAACAACAAAAAGCAAATCCGATTAGACTCCACTGTTAAAAAAGAAAAATCGATTTGGCTATTCACCAGGTACATATATGGGGGATTCTGTCCTCTTTTTCTCTTAACCAAGTTAAAAAAGAGGAGAGTTTTTTCGCTCAGAGCTTGTCAAATGGTTGGAATTATTTTACTGACCAAGCTTCTCTACAGGGGGTGAGCAAAAGCAGCTGACAAAGTTCACCCTGTACAGAGAATAAAGTGTGACCCAAACAGGAGGAGCATTATATTATAAGACCAAATCATAAAGGTTACATCTTAGTAAAAGTAAAGGCATTTCTGCAACTTACAAGTGCAAAGAGTGAAAAGATGTAAAGCGAAAGGAAGCACAATGAGAAATTTGAATCCCAAAAGTATTGTATAGTTAAGAGATAAAGCAGAAGGCTCCGAAGAAAGAGAATTGCGCAGAAAAAAGAAGGTTCAATTAATGGGCGTAAATGGATTAATCAACAAAGAAATTACAACACTAGATCAATATATTCATGTAACTTGAGTTCTATCAAGCCATGACAAACCCATATTAACATAAGAACTGCTCAGATGTGTATCTGAAGGACTTGGGAACTTACCCTTCTTAGACCATTGCCAGATCTTGGAAACAGAAAAGCTTTCACCTTTACTTCCAATGTTAATCTTCTTACCCTCAGCATCCCCATCAATGGAAGAAGAATTACCATTGGGCTCACCTCTCTCTCCCCCAAGCTTCACCTCACCGCCATCAATACTACCAGCAGCAGCAGCTGCTGTAGTGTGTGTGTGGCACAAGGCCACTTGGAGATTTGAATTACTAACAACATATTGAAATGAACCCATTGAGAAACATCTCCTTGCATCCAAATTACTACTACTAGTCTCTCCCTCCACTCTCTTATCTCCTCCTTCATCATCATTTGAGCCTCTAAATTTGCCAAGCCTCACAGAAAAAACTCTCTTGTCACCGACAATCTCAGCCCCACCTCCACCATTGCCAGGAAAGCAATCTTCTTCTCTTGAATCTTCCAAAACATACAACGGGCTTTCCATGCCTAGCCCAGGAGTGAAGAGGGTCCCCCTGCAAAGAGGGCAACTTGAATTCGAAAGCAACCATGTGTCTATACAGTCAATGTGAAAAGCATGGCCGCAAAGGGGCAACAATCTCAACTTGTCCCGTTCTGAAAATTCACAAAGGCAAACTGCACAATCAAACGGCTCCTTGAGGCCCTTTATCTCTTTGTATAGAAAAACAGGAAGAGCATCTATGAAAGCTTGATCCAGCCCCGAGTCATGAAGATGGAAGAGCTGTTGCAGCTGTCTCTGGAAAGCATGAGGCCCAGACATTTCAGGGTATCTGTTGGATTGAGAGATTGAAGACGAAGATCTGTGCTTTACGAGAAATCGAACAAGCAGGTGGAGCAGACCAGAGATGAAAAATATAACAGCTAGAATCACTATGATGAAAAGAACAGCTGGGCTTATTTTACTTCCTGATGATGCCGCCGGAGTTGAATCTTTTGGGTAATTGTCGCTGTAAGGAGATAGCGAAGAAGGAGATGCAGAAGAGGAAGAGAGAGAATAAGGGAGCAGATAAGAGAGAGAAGGCTGGTCCGAAGAACCATCTTTTTGTTTGGTTTGGAATCTAATCTTAGGCATTCTAGGAAATGGGCATGCTGAAAAAAACATCACTTTTCTCAACTTCCCAGAATCAATCACAGTGCAATCTACGATGGCTCAAGAAACCACTTCCTCTGCTTTCTCTGAGATCAACATTAAATCATTTTTTCTTGGTGGAAGCAAGCAACGTAGCCATTTTTTCTTGCATTTAGGATAAACCCATTGCTATTTAGCAGCAACATGTGCATGGCAACCAAAAATTGACTCTGATTTGGCCCAAAAACAAAAAGAAGACGACTTTGTGTTCAAACAAACGATTCTTTCTCTGGTTTTGACATGAATCCCAAGCCAGGGATCTGAGAAAAACAGAAGGGGTAGAAGGTGAGTTTGGAGAGGTCAAGGTTGTAGCTTACCTGCAGCCATTAGCGGATCCCAATCCCATTTCACTGGGTTGATGTGTGTGGTATTGAGCTACTTACTTGCAGAGAAGAAACCCTAAAAGCAGTTCTGATTAGAAGGTCTTTAATGAGTTTTATAATGCGGGGGAGTGTGGCGAGAGTGCAGGTAGTAGCTTCCAAAAAGCGAAGTCATGGGAGCAAGAAAGTACACCCTGGGCATTTTTGTCATATTGAACCATCTGGGCTCTGTGATTGCGCCACCTGTCACCAAGCTATTGGGCTGAGGACCTGAGCTACCCCTTCCCTTCCCAAAAGCAAGAACATGATCGCCGCTTCATCCTTGCCTTGCTCAACTCAACTTGCTCTGCTCATGTTGAACCCTAACTGAACTTGACATGAGCTTAGTTTCACAATTCATACAATGTATAGTCATATGCAAATGAAAGTTTCTCAGACTGTGAACCAGTGATCCAAAACTTTTTCAGGCACCTCATAGATCTCTAAGATGATTCTGCCCTGACCATCAATGCATTTCATATCATCACTTCTTAAAATTTCTTTGCATTGTGAAAATGTTGTTACCATGTTAATTCATAATACCCTGTTCCTTCTTTCACAATATATAAATATCTGAAAATATTTTATCTTTTTGCTGTATAAAAAAAATAAAAATAAAAACACACAAGTAGGACATGTACCCACAACTATAAAATAATGTAAATTTATAATATTAAATACTTTACTATTACATGATATTTTTTAAAAGTATTTGGAATAATGGTAACAATTATATCATTATTTCCATGATTCAATCATTATTTCACATTATTCCTCGCCCAAAAAAGTCATGAAAATTCACACAATATATATATATATATATATATATATATATATATATATACACACACATACACTATGAAAAGATTTTAGGGTGAATATGTAATTGACTTTTTAAATTTTAAAATAGTTTTGATAGACTAAAAAAGTTTCTATGAAAAATTTTATCTAACTGACTGATTATGCAATCAATCTTTTAAATATTAAAATACAGCTATATTCAAAATTTAACTATATATATCATGCTAATGATAGCATGATATTTTATATATATTAAAATAATAATAGTTTACTAATCCGAGATAATATTACTAAAATGCTAGCATAATATTCACGTATTCATTACTTACACTGTTAGAGTTAAAAAAACTTCTACGAAATAAAGCTAGTATTATTCTTTAGAATATATGTATTCATATACATTATTATTATCATTTAATTTTTAAGAAATAAGTACAAAAGATAGAGATATGAAGTGTTTGATTTAATTAATAATTCGCTTAATTTGATGTGTGTGGGTGTGCGTATTGAGTTTTTGTATTTTTTTTTTACTTTGGTGCTAGACAAACAAGTAACAGTGCTAACCTGAAATCTCAATCAATATTGAGGTCTCAAATTTGTTTTCGGCTCCTACCTTATTCGTTCTTCCTTGTAAATGGTCAATTTGACCTGCAGTTGAACCCAAATTATTTCAATCGAACTTGAGTAAAATGGACTTTTATCCTTCTTAAGTTTGTGTTATTTTTGAATTTGAAAAATTGACCACCTTTGTAAATAAGTTTTGGTGGCTAGTTTGGATCTAGTCAAATAGGTGATTTAGAGCACTTATGAAATCAGGGTGCAGCCTAAGTGTTGGCTAGTGAAGGCAACTTATGCAAGAGTATGCACTAGAAATTTAAAAAATAATATAATATATACTAAAGAATATAATTTAAAAACATATTGAAAGTAAAAATAATAATTTTGCTCCTATTAAAATTATAAAATGATAATATTATAATTTTAAAAATATCTCAAATTTTATTTGTAAGTATATTTTTAAAATTTTAAAGAGGTATTTATAAAGGATGGTATGGTTTAGGAAGGGTAAGTATATTTTTCTCTAAAAACTATTAATGATGGATTTACCAAACCATCACTAATAAGAACTACTAGTGACCAATCCAACCATCACTAATAGTAATTTTTAATGATAGTTTTAATTGGCCACCAATAGCATTTGTTACTCACTTGTTTGAAAATTATTAGTGATGACAATATGAGTCATGACTTCACTTAGGTCAATTATTAGTGATGAAGGCAAAATCATCACTAATATTAATTATTGTGACTAAAAAGATCTATTACGTCTTACCTTATACTAGTTATTCAATTAATAACCTCTAACAATGACAATTTTGAATTAATCACTATTATTCTACTTTTTTTAAAAAATATTCTAGGTACGTGTTCCCATTTTAATAATTAAACAATATTTCATAAGACACTATATTCATTCAATACTTGATTATTTTTTATTTGATTTCACCCAATAGTGGTTCAGTCAACACATGCATTAAATTTGTTCCCTTATTTAATCTCTTCCCTTTTGTTTGGGAGAGACCTTAGACTTGAGTTTGTACGGATTTAGATAAAATGTAATATAAAATTTGTTTAAATTCACACAAATCTAAAAATTTAAGACTCGAAATCTATGCTCCTAAATCCAATATTCATGTATTTTGAGAACAAGCAAAGAAATGTCAAAGAATTTTCAAAATGAATCCTATAAGAATGATAACTCATTTGAGAGAAATATAAAAAAAAATTTTCCTACATAGAAAAGTTAAGGGAGAAAGGCCCACTAAGACTCCATAGTCCATAGGATGGTGCCTTAAACTACCAAAATGTAAAAGTTAATAGCATATTTAGGGCTTTATTTTATTTTTTTATTTTTTTATTTTTTTTATTACGTCGGGTTCCTCTCATCCCTATCGCTACCAGCGGACACTTTCGAAGATCCCACGTGTAACACCCCAACCCCGAGGGGTCTAGGATATTAACTTTTTACCATTGATTTACAGCGGAAGCAAACAAACTCAATTATTATTAAACCAGAATACTAATTATCTATATTACAATCATTTATTTCAAAAGAAGAAAAATTACATAAGCATATCTGGCATCATACTAATATTTCTAAACAATCTTTATTTTTCTATCCCAACCCGCATGCTTGCTAAGCGTGATTTCCAACATGCTCTTCAGAGTTATCTGAAATAAAAATATGATTTGAGTGAGATGACGCTCAGTAAGTAAATAAGATTATTATTAGTGTGTGACAAAAATGAGCTTTTTTAAAAATTTCGTAAAACAATATTTAACATTATAACTTCAAAACTGTCTCTGGAATAAATATAAAATTAAAAATTTATACATAAAACTTTTACCATCAACTATAACAGTAAAATTTTATAATTATATACTATAACTGTTAAATTAAACTTTTAACTTTAAAACTGTATAAATATTTAATGATAAATATACATATACTTTTCCCTATACGTTTTCTTTAGATCGTTATTTAAGCACTAAAATGATCATTTTCATGTAAACTTATATTTTTCCTTCAAATCATCAGTAACTTTGTACACGTAATTAAATATGTATAAACATATATTGTAAAAACCACCATTAGGTCTGTTTGCCGTAAGTCATGTTTACCCCCATGACTGGGTTGTGCGGTCCGAAAACTGGACTTAGCTGGCTAGCCGATCAAACTAAATCAACGTACGTAAACTTTAAGTGAGATTTTCCTTATTAAGTCCTGGTCCGGAACCAGGTGTGCACTCAGGAGAAATCCACTAACATAAATAACCACTCTGTAAATAGTGTGAGTACACTCTGATCCGTATAAACTTTAAGCTGCGGTACCGAGCATCTGTAACTTTGAACTTTCGTTGCCATAAGGGATTTTAAAATCATCTTATTATAATTTATGCAATTTAAAATAATATTGTGAAAATCTCATTTTTACTCATATTTTCATAAAAAAAATTTAACGTAAAAATAAACTCATGCCACACAATTTTTGTGTTAAAAATATATATAATTTTCTTTTTGAATAGAAATAAATGCTGAAAATTTACCCGAGGGGATTAGAACATTTCTTAACCCAAAAATAGATGCAAGTATATTAAAAATAGAACTGGTATAATTAAATACGCGTAAAAATAAACTCATGAAAATTTTATGAAACTAATTAACATAATTGAAATTTACTTATAAAATAAACTCGGGTATGAATTTTAAATAAAAAAAACTAACATAATCAAAATTTACTTACCTTCTTCCTTACGAACACTGTAACTATCTTTAAGAAATGAGATCGGAAAGAGTGGGTGATTGAGAACTTATTCAAAAATTCTTTCTCCACCACAATTTCTTTCACTCACTAATTTTTCTCTTCCTTGGAAAATTGTTGTGAAAAATGAAGGTTGAGAGCTCCCTATTTATAGGGAAATTTTGAGGAAGAAATGAAATTTATAAAAGTATGGGGAGATGGGTGAAATTATAATTTTTAAAAATTAAAGAATGGGTAAGGTATGGGTTGAGTATGGGATGGGGATCGAGGTCATGTGGGAGTGCTTGCCACCATTCCCATTAAATAAATTTTTAATTAATTACTTACCTAATTAATCAATTAGTTAATTAATTATTTTATTATTTCATTATTTTTCTTAATCATTATTATCATTATTATTATCATTGTTATTACTTTTAAACTATTTTTAGTATTTCTTTATTTTATTTTTTGAATAAAAATTAAATTTGAATTTTGAAAACTCATGTGGGCCCCACATGGTCTTGTGGGCCCCACACAACTTCGAGACTCAAATGGATCCTACGTAATTCGAATAACTCTCATATGATTTTATGTATCCTACATAGCTTTGAGACTCGTGTAAACCTCCATACGGCTTCGGGACTCATGTGAGCCCCACACGGTCTTGTGGGCCCCGGATAGGATACCTATATTATTATTATTATTTTATCATATATTTCTACAAATTATATCAGTCAAAACATTATTTTATGTACTTATTTACGCATATAAACAGTGTCTTGTGGCTCTGGGACTCATGTGGATCCCACATAGTCTTGTGGGCCCCACATATGATACCTATATTATTATCATCTTATTATGTATTTTTACAAATTATGTCTGTCAAAACACTATTTTATGTATATATACTTATTTACGTGTACAAACAATGTCTATCTTGTTTATCCTATGAAATTCCATTTTGACCAGGCCGACCTCCAGGGAGCGATTGAGTCGCAATGGTCTCTGAGCACTCGCTTAGATAAGGTCTTTTTTAGACATCAAACATGGAATCAAGGATCCTACAGAAAAAAAACACTTTTGTATTGATATTAACTTAATGACCGTTTTTATTATTTTATTATTATTGTGCTTTAATCGTATATATATTTTTGGGTCATCACACCACGTCTACACGCACAGTGCCCTCCACACGTGCAGGAGTAAATCACAGATGTGCACTCGGAATGGTAGGGTTCGAACCCTCAACCTCTCCGCCAAGCGGCCTGTGAGAATTAGGGCTTTATTTTTATTTGTATTTTATTTTTTATTTTATTTTTATTACATAGGAACTTCATCCACCAACAAACTCTTCGGACTCCCTAGTGCGGCACCAAACCTACGAATCAGCGTCTTCCCCCTAAGTCTCGCTGATCAGGTAAAGTCCGGAATGCGAACACTGCTTCCGTGTATCAGTTGGACGTTCAGCCAACCCGACTCTCGGGACACATCTCCATTACTATCCATGGCCAGCGCCGGCTAACAAAGAACTCGCACCATCCACGGTCCTGGTGGTTCACAGAGCGAACTCTTACCATCCACGGTCCCTATTGGCTCACAAAGTAAATTTTCATCATTCACAGGTACCGCTAGTTCCGTGAGTGTATCTACCTAGAATTGAACCCCTGATACTCCTTCTTACGTGCTGATGTCTTTCCACCGTGTCATGCCCGTAGGGGCATATTTAGGGCTTTATTTGTCTTCATACTAAGTTGTGTATGGCTTGTAGTAGATTGATTGCTATAATAAGACACTACCACTTTATATATTTGTAGTTTACAAAGTGCAATAGTTGGGCTAGGCTTTTAGCCTATATTTTTCCCAAATTTACTAATTTAAATTATTCATATTGTTGTGAGCATTACCTAATTTGAATGTGATTATTACAAAGAAAATTTATATTTGAATTGTTAATTTTAATTGGTAGAGACACAACACCACAAGAAAAGGTGTTTGATTTTTATCTAAATTCTAGAAAACAATTCAAAATTGATACACTTTTTATTTTTTCTAATTCTTTTCTTGCACTATCTCGTTACACTCAATCTTTTCCTAAAATATGCTATGAAATTTATAAATTTTGCGGAAAAATTCTACATCTTGAAAAGCTTATCATAATATTTCATATTGTTTTCAAAAAAAACAATCCACAATATTATCTTGGTTCTATTTTATCTTAGATACAACTATTAGTTAGTAATTCATTCACATTTTGTATGATACTGACTATTTCATTTTAGGAGAACATATTAGCTCGCATATGCACTAAATAGGCGCGAACCTTTTTTGGATTTTCGGTAGAATATTTTATGCATAAGGGTCATCATGCAATTTATTTTGTAATTTTTTAATCAAAATATTTTACGTATAAGTAAAAAGACACCCCGATAGCCCTTCATGCTCCCGTCTCCTTTCATTCATAAACTGCATATTAGATATATAAAAATAAAATATATTTTTAAAAAATTAAATTAAATTAAATTAATCATTTAATTTCTTTAGTTTAAATGTACATTCCATTAAATTATATCTTATTCTAAAATTAAATTCCCTAAAGCAAGCCCAACAGTAGCAATAAGACAAACAGACCCTCACCCTCATGCTCAGCTGAAATGAGCGGGATCCTCAATTTCAGTGAATGGGATTTGGGCCAGGGGGCACCCTTTAGTAGTCCTGTGGAAGCTTTGGCCTTATCGAAAACCATGTTAGAATAAATGAGTTGCCCCTGTTTACTGGGTATATGTACCTAAGTATGAAAATTCAGTGGACCAAATGACCAATGCATGTTCTTCCAAATGAGGGGTCCCCAATTGGGAACCCAATTCTCCCCAACTTTAAATATGATGTAACATCAAAAACTTCATCCATGAAATTCATAAATAGACTAGCATATTTTTTTTTTTTGAAAAAATAAAATCATCATTTTAGCACACATCCAAATAGTTAAGGTCTGAATTAATCTGATTTTGTAAATGTCCAATTCAAATCTTAAAAGGAGTGAAAAGGACATGTAATAAGAGAGAACAATCTTTTAATGTGTAGTCAAGATCCAATGTATATGAACTTCTAATCGACCTAAGAGATTGTTGTAGCTGGAGACAGGAGAGCCAGAAGCTAGAGACGCGTGATGAGTTGGAACGCGGTTTGCAATTAATCCCCATTTATCCCATGATTATAAACCTCTCATTTATGATTGATTATGTTTAATTGTGATTAAATAGTGATTTAAATATCAGCCCTATAAATAGAACGCTGAGAAATACAAGAGATGCACAAGTGAGAAACTCAGAGAGTAGAGAGGAGGAAGAGAGGGAGAGAGAGTGTGAGAATTGTAATTTTCCAACGAATAGTGAATTTGTGGTGTGTGCTCCGTGGACGTAGGTTGAGATTGACCGAACCATGTTAAATTTCTGATGTCACATCTTTCTGGTTGAGAACCATGAAAATGTATACACCACTAGTTTTGATAATTTTGCTTCTCAACAAGTTACAGGTTCCTAACAAGTCGTATTAGAGACCAGTGGGAGTAGAAAAGTCAGATCGGAAGTGATCCCAAAATCAGAGCTCTGTCCAGTGGCTCGAAACTAAGTTTTGAAGCCACCGTCATATTCAGCTCATCGAGACGAAAAGAACCGTGCAAGCCAGAGCTCGAACGGAGTTCAGATGAAGGCTCACGCGCCATCGCCTTCCCAGAGCAAAACGCTTCTCCACGCCCCGGTGACCAGCTCTTCACCCGCCCACAAGTTGCCACGTGTCTTCCTCTCCCGAACCGCCTCAACCTGATCTGGTACACACCCGACCCAACCCAGACGCTACCTCAAATCGGATCAACCCAAGACCCGGTTCGCGGATCCGTATCCAACCCGAACCAACGATCTAGGCCCGAGGGTGCCACGTCAGAAGGTGCCACGTCATCCGGGTGACACGTCAATCATCACACCAGCAAGTGGGCCCCACCACCACGTCAGCAAGTGGACCCCGCTGCCACGTCAGTAGGAGCCATGTCAGCAAAGTTGACTAGGTTTGACCTAAATCTTTGATTGAGCTTTTCGGAAACTTTTTGGGTCCGTTTTTTGAGTGACTTGAACCATTTCTAGGGTTTTTGATCGTTCCGGATCCAACCACACTATCCATTTGAGCTAATTCCATCTGTAAATTAGCGAATCAAGATGTCAAATGAAAAGAGCTCAAAAATCGAAATGTTCAATGGCAACAATTTCGGTTTCTAGAAGATGCAGATAGAATATTATATGTTTGGGAAGGAATTGCACTTATTATTAAAGGGTAAGCCAGTATCTATGAACGAGGACGAGTGGGAGTTGCTTGATTGAAAAGCCCTCGGAGCCATCAGAATGACGTTGTCAAAGTCTGTGGCGTTCAATATTAAGCATATAACATCCACCAAGTCTCTAATGGATGCACTTTCTAATGTGTATGAGCAGCCTTCAGCCGCAATCAAGGTACATCTCATGAAAAAACTATTTACAATGAGCATGTCTGCAGGTGAAAGTTTCAGCAGACATTTGAATAATTTCAATGAGTTGTCTGATCAACTCGCCTCAGTCGGGATAACATTTGATGATGAGATTTGGGCCCTACTGATTCTCAATCAGTTGCGTGAAAGTTGGAATGGTGTCGTTACTGCCATCAGTAGCTCCGCAGGAAAATCGAAACTTGTATACGATGAGGTCGTCACGTACCGATCAACATGATTTTGACGGAAGAAATAAGAATGTAGTCGAACCATGGCTCCACTTAGAGTTCATCCTTGAACATGGAGAGTCGAGGTAGAGGAAACAGGTATGGACGATCAAACAACCGTAGCAGATCTAGGCCCAAGCGGTCTAAATCCAGAAATCTCAGAGGTACTCAGGACACAGGTTCCCAGAGCACAAAAGTTATTGAGTGCTAGAACTGTAGAAAAACTTGTCATTACAAGAACCAGTGCAAGAGTCAGAAGAAAGAATATGAGACGAGAGCAAAGATAGAAGCAAATATTGCTTCCGAAAATAATGAGATGTTGATCTGCTCTTTGGAGAACAAGCAGGAGTCTTGGGTCTTAGACTCCGAAGCCTCATTTCATGCCACTTTCTGCAAAGATTGCCTAGAGGAGTACGCACCAGGTAATTTTGATAAGGTGTATCTTAGCAACGATCAACCTTACGACATAACCAGTAAGGGAGTTGTGAATATCAATATAAACGGGTCAGTATGGAAACTGAAGGATGTTAGATATATTCCAAACCTGAAAAAGAATTTGATCTCAGTTGGTCAGCTGGCAGATGAGGGATACACGACGAAATTCATTAGCGATGAATGGAAAGTTTCAAAGGGTGTACTAACGATTGCGCGAGGTAAGAAAAGCGGAACACTTTTTCTAACCTCCAATGCCTCCATGTCTATTTCAGTTGCTGCAAGAAATGACAACAACAACATCTGACACCAACGACTTGGTCACATGAGCGAGAAGGGACTCAGGGTGATGCACTCAAAGGAAAAATTAAGTGGTCTACAGTCAGTACAGTTTGACATATGTAAGGATTGTATAGTTGGGAAACGGAAGAGGGTCAGTTTCCAGATAAACACATGTGCCCCAAAGAAGAAAATACTAGAACTAGTCCACTCAGAATGTGTCGGGACACAACAACAGAATGCCGAAAATCCTCAAGTGGAGGAACCAATGGAGCAGGTCGTCGCACCACCATCTCCTACTCCAGCTCTGGAGCTTAAGAGATCTACTCGGTCTCATATGCCAAAAAGAAGGTATATTGATTACTTATTTACTACAGATGGAGGAGAGCCCGAATGCTATGATGAAGCATGTCAAGTGGCAGATACGAGCAAGTAGGAGCTTGCGATGAAGGATAAGATGAAGTCCCTTACCTCCAACAAAACGTGGAAGTTGCCCAAAGGCCTTCACAACCAGTGGGTGTACAGAATCAAAGAGGAGCATGATGGCTTCAAAAGGTACAAACCTCGGTTGGTAGTCAAAGACTTCGAGCAGAAGGAAGGGATTGACTACACCGGCATCTTTACACCAGTTGTGAAGCTGACAGCCATCAGATTAGTCCGCAAGAATCGAGCAAACAGGAAGGTGGTGACTACAGAGAAGTTGAAGTTGTGTTCAACTTCAATTGATCTTCATGTCTGAAGACATATTTTGAGCACATCATTTATTCATGATATTGATTGCGGAGGCGTCTTCGTCTCCAAGTGGGAGATTATTGTAGCTAGAAACAGGAGAGCCAGAAGCTGGAGACGCGTGATGAGTTGGAACGCGGTTTGCAATTAATCCCCATTTATCCCATGATTGTAAACCTCCCATTTATGATTGATTATGTTTAATTGTGATTAAATAGTGATTTAAATATCAGTCCTATAAATAGAGGGCTGAGGAATACAAGAGATGCACAAGTGAGAAGCTCAGAGAGCAGAGAGGAGAAAGAGGAGGAAGAAAGGGAGAGAGAGAGAGAGAGAGAGTGAGAATTGTAATTTTCCAGCGAATAGTGAAGTTGTGGTGTGTGCTCCATGGACATAGGTCGATATTGACCGAACCACGTTAAATTTCTGGTGTTACATCTTTCTGGTTGCTCACAGATTCCTAACAGAGAGTAGATGTGAGTTGGAAGTTGGTGCGACACCTTGAAAAACTTACCATTTATTTCGTTAGCGGTGAGGATTGGCGACACGGCTGGCTCTTCATAATATGGGGCCCTAGGCGAATGATTTAATTAGGGGCCCTTAATATTTTGTTTAATTTTTATTTTTATTTAAAATTAATTTTTTTAACTTTTTGAGATGCAAAATCACTAATTAAAGTTTTATATTCAAGATTTTCAAGTATTTTTTTTTCTATTGATAACATAGCCAATCCAGTGACATAATTGATTGCAAATAATTTTTTATAAGTTTAAGTTTTGAAAAACTTCTTTCTGCAGAACTATTGTCACAGGTATCGTTAATAAAATTTTATAAGCAATAAATGCATTTGGAAAACAATTTATCTTTTCTATAAATACATTGAGACTTGAAAAAAAAAATTAAATTACATTTACTTTACATTTTAAAATACAATTTCATTTACTTGATAGTGAAAAAGTCAATGTATGGGAAATAGTATCATAAATAATGTTAATATTATTACATCAAAAAAAATTTGGGGGCCCCAAAAATAGCAAACACCTCAACCGCCTTAAGGTCAGGCCGACACTGATTGCCAATAGTTGTGGACCAAGAATTTCATATTTTAATTATTATTCAGCAAATGATGAAATTCAATTTTTTTTCATATTATGTGCTTTTTTTTTTTTTTTTGAAAGATGCCTTTATTAAATGCGTCCACAAATGAAGACTTAGAACACCACGTAACTGCCCCAAAGACAGTTACCGACTCTCCCTCATCAGTGTGAACAATATATATGCCCAAAGGTCACAATATGTCCGCGAAATGGATTTGAATCACCATCTCCTCTGTGGAAGATGGAGAGATGAACTATAAGGTCACGTCGTCTTCTAAATTAAATCTTCCTCCACTAGTTAGACAAATGTATGGCAATTGAATTTTAAGCTATTTATCAACACATAAACATAGCTTTCTTTTTTCTAACTATTAATTAGTCAACCCAACCCCTAGCTATGGGATTAGTTGTGACTCATCGGAAGGTGTCTTTTTCTTTAAGTTTGTTGAACATTAAATAACTTTGTTTGTTATCTTCTTTAGCGTTGATTAAACTATCGACTTTCAATTAAGAGTTAATGCATAAGTTGAAAAGGTGTACGCCTTACTAGCTATCAAAGACAAAAAATGTAAAGTAATGTTGACTCGCATATTAATATAAATTATAGCTTTTAAAAAAAGTAAAAATTTCATACTGAAGAAATACAATTGGGATGAAATTCAAGTTAATCTCATAGTAATTTAAGGGATTTTGGAGAAAGACTTCGACTTCAATAGAGTCTTTCATTGAATATGCATCCTCTACATGCACATTACAATTACCAAATATATATATATATGCAAAAGACAATGCAAAAGTCAATGTCTTAAGGATGCCATAGAATAAATGTATTAAAGAATCAATCAATCTTATTAAACTAAGTGATTCATTGATATATTTAGGTCAAATCTTTACAACAATTCAAAAAAAAAAAAACCGATCATTGAATCTTATTAAAAAAAAACAAAAAAAAAATGTTTTAGGCAATCAAGGGTTAAAAATAGATTTTTTTACTTTAGTTCATAGGCCACATGAGTTGCAAAAATAAAAGAAGTTATAAATGTACAAAAGCAAGATGAAAAACATGGTAAAAAATTTTTGTTATCATTTTAATTGCAAAAAATTGTGAAGGAAACTAAGATAAAAAAATAAAACTGTAGCAATGCAACAAGAAGTCATTTCTAGCAAAATAAATTCTATATGCAACTGAAAAGAAGAAATATGTTCTTTAAATGACATCTTAATTATTAAAGTATTGTCGCCAAAACTCGAATCTAATATCTACCTTCACCGTTCGTGACAATCATCTATAATCAAGAGGAAAAAGAAAGTTTAAGTGACTCGCACGTGACCTATGAGAATGGTCTATGAGAGTTTTCTCCAACACTCAAGTTGGTATTGATTTATATATACATGTAATGTAATTATAGTTTTTCTACAAAATTTAGAGAATGCATGTCTTTGTATTCTCCTTGTGTCTTTTATAAGCTTTTTCAAGGCTTGTACCTGGTTAAATGCTCATAAATATTTAATAGGTTATATGTTATTATATATGAAGGTATACAAGTTAATCCTCTTAGTATTCCTCTTTAGTATAAATGGTCCTTTTCAAGACATGTATAGCATAGAGATCATTCATATATATATATATATATATATGCTCGAATCGAATCATTTATATATTTATGATTTTATAAGTCTCGTGTACGAAGTTTTTCACTATCATAATTGTATAAGGCACATTTGTCTCACAAGCACCATTTGGTTAAATACTCACTAATATTTGTTATCACATTCTTTTAATAGCTATCGATCTACATAAGTTAGAAATAATCATATAAATTCTATCTCAAACCCTAACCCCAAATAACTCTTTGGAGAAATCAAATTCGATCTTCTCTTTAAAAACCAAGAGATAAACCATGGAACACAAGAATAGAGAAGACTTAATTTTAATTTTTTTTTTTTTCACATGGCCTATAACTAGTCGATCTCTCCCAACCCCAATTAACCAATTCAAGTGACTGAGAGTTTTTTTTTAAAAAAAATATTAAAAGCAAAATCAAAGTCAAAAAAAGAAAGTTTACCTATTACTGTAAAATTCTTTGAAATTCAATTGTAAAAAGGACAAAATATTAGATACGCCAAATGGGTCTAACATGGTTTTATTTTGTATATAAAAAAATATATAAATTTAATTAAATATATCTAGTACTAAATAAAATCATTTTTGATTCAATATACACACATGTATCTAATAATTTCTCATAAAAAAGGAGTGAGTAAATGGGAGGAACTCCATCTGGGAGTACTTAATGCATGTTTCAGTCCACCCCCCATCTTGTGTACATACTCGCACTCATCCACTTCCATAAATTACATATGATAAAAATGAAAAAAGGTATTTGATCCTGTTGTTGCACCCATTAAGTATTATGCTACCTATGTTTGTCAACTTACTATTAGAAAATTTAATTAGCTTTAATTGATTACGAACTCAGAAATTTTCAAGTTGGATTTCTTACGAGATCAAAGTGTGTTGGTGTTTTGGTTACTATCAAATTTCTCCATTGTTAAAAATAGAAAAAAGAATCAATATATTTTATGATTAAAATTGATTAATTGAACGTTGAAAAATGAGTTTTAAATTTAATTGAGGGAGGATATATGGCTCTTAATTATTTTTATAATTAATTAAGGAAAAGCAAAAGCAAAAGCAAGAAACATTCCCTTCTTTTCCTGCTTAATTAGTTTCCTCATATGCACATTATTGATGTATATAACAAATTTTTTTTTAGAAAAAAAATAAGCATTTAATTGTAGAGCTTTCATGGGATGCAAATTAATTAACCAATTAATTACTTATACTAACAAGAAAATTAAAAGAACATATATATTTCCAGTACATTAATTAACAATTAATAGGTGAAAATAAATAAATTCAACTAATGAGCTAGCTGATAATTTATCCAAAATCATCCTGCTAACTAGCTAGAGCAATATAGATGGTTCAAAATTTATAAAAAAATTAAAATTAAAATTAAAAAGAATTCCCCCACTAGCTAGACGACTCCTCATCTTCATCTTCATCTTCATCATCATCTTTCATCTTCATCTTCATCTTCATCATCATCATAGTTTGTAAATCTTGGAAAGAGCTTGCAAAATGTTGAGTTGCTGCCTTAAATGCAGAATGTACTCGGCCGTCTGGAGAAACAGCCGATCCGGCTCCTGCAGCCCCCGCCCGCCGGGCACCAGCTTCTGCAGCTTCTTCACCTTCACTCTCACAGACGACCCCCGCACCGCCGCCCGCCGCCGCGGCCGCCCCCTCCTCACCACCACTTTCTTCCCGCCGCCACCCATTTCCCCGCAACCACCAGCACCACCAATATCGGCCATCTTCTTCATCACCACGACCATAGCAAATTACTGAATTACAGAGAAAGAGGTTGAGGATGGGGTTGTGAAGCTAGCAGGGGGGAGAGGGGTGGTATAAATGAGAGGAGGAGGGGACGGGGCCATGTGCGCCGGGGCGGAGGGGGTTCACACGCTCGAAGTGTTTTTGTCGGCTAGCGAAGGGGGGGCCCACCGGGTGGCTGTTAGCTTTCAACGACCTACGCACGTGTCTGACAGCTCTCGCACGCTCACGCCAGCCACTCGATCCCTCCCTTCTCTTTCGTACAGCGTATATCCGTCCTCGTAATCCCCGAATCCCGACGGTGCCCTTGTTTTCTCCGTCCACAGTTTTTTCCGACGTGCATGTGTTACAAAACTTACCCCCAAAAAAATAAAATAAAAAAGAGTAAGGAAACAAATTGTGCTTCTTCTTTTTTCAACTTTTTTCTGGATTTATAAGAAAAAAAGTATAGAATGCGGAGAATCAAATGTATACGGCGAGGGGAGTTGACCATTTATTATAAATGTAGGAGTCGAACCTTACATACGCATGCATATATATAGTTAAAATAATGATAATTTTAATTTGTTGCGCATTCATGTTTACAGCCATATAAAACATAAAGAGGAGTGTAAAATCTACTTCTTGATGAATAAAATATACAGTGTGGAGTAGTCTTGATCAATTCCATCCGTGATTAATATTGCAGTTGCTTATGCATGCAGAAGCTGGGTGGTCCAGTATATGAGCTATGGACAGATAGCCAGCTAGAAACTTGCCATGGGACTACCACGTAGTGTTCACGAGGGCATTTAATTAAAACCCAACCCAATGCCACGTGAAGGATATCGACGATACTGACTTTGAAATAAATAAATATATATATATATATATATATATATATATATATAAGCATGCATATGTCAATACGCGGAAGTACCTAACGTCATCCATCAACCATCATGCATGGCATGCTGCTATATTTAACATTAATTGGATTGGATGGAGTTGTAAATGAAAAAAAACACTGTCAATCCATGCATTAATAATTACTCCACCCATCAATACTTCTACTCTAATCTATATATATATTTAAGAGTTAAAAACATTCACTTTACATGAAATTTGATAAGAAAATAGGATATTTTTTGAGATTTCAAAAGTATATAAGACAAGTTCCAAAGATAGCATAAATTTTCTTTAAAGTTTCAAAAATGTTACATAACTCTTCTAAGATTTTACTTAGAGACATAGACCTCTCCCTAAAAAAATATATATTTTTACAAAATATAAGAGTAGATTCATGCCTTTATCGGAGGTTCCTAAAATTTTTGAAATTTTAAGACACAAAATTTTTAAAATTTAAAAAAAAAATGATTGTTGAAGGAGAAGTGATTGTATTTTACCCTTATATATATACATATACACACACACACACACATATATATATATATATATATATATATATATATATATATATATATACATAATGTATTTGTTTATGCTACAGACAGACAGTAGTGCTAGCTAAACCTTTCAAGTGGGTTTCCTCTGGAGCTGCCTAACAAATTAAGCGAGATGGGAATTGAATTGAATTAAACAGTTCATCGTGATCATGTGCAGTCCTGTTGCCTAGCTCTATATATATTTATATATACACACACACAAGCGTAGCTATATATGTGAGGGACATGGGCAGGGAGCTGCTATAGCTAGGATTGGTCTGCTTGCGTGCAAAAGATGGACATTAAAATTTCTCACTTTATGAGCCCATTACTCTTAGAAGATTTTGGTTTGATTCATTTGCTCAATATAATATTAATATTATAGACAATATATAGTATTATAATATTGATATTTGCTAATATTAAGTTAACTTAATTATAATATATATATATATATAAATTATTACCGTTGATTCGTTGAAACATTAAGTTAAACGTGATTATTTTCTATATATTTTTCCCTCAAAGTAGAAAACGTTTCATCTTCTGTTTTCTTTTTCTTTTTGCTGCTTTATTATTTTTTGCTAGTTTGTCTTCTGCTTTTACTGCATTTTGTTTGCTTAAGTTTTATTCTTATATTTTTTCTTACTCCTAGATCTCTAATCCTATGTTTAAAGGGGTCTTAAATTTAAATTTATATTAGATTTAAATAAAATATAATATAAAATTATATTTAAATTCACACAAATTCAAAATTAAAATTTAAAATTTATGTTATCAAATATAGCATGGCGTAAATAGGTGAAGCTAGTAAAAACTAAATAGGAGGAGGAGGACAATGCATAGGACCATTGTCCGTTGTCTCCATTGATTGATTGTACAAATGTTATTAAGGTAGTGTGACCCACACTCACATGCAGCTAGCTAGCTAGCTAGCTAGGGCTAAGGGGATTTCTTTTTAATTATGCATGGGAACATGCACGCATGTGTCATGTGTGCCCAACACAAATAGCCTTGTTGGGAACCCAACACCTCTCCCAAGGGTACATTGTCCTTCGTTTGTTTTTTAGGGCTTGTTTAGGGCATCTAGTGTTGCCTATCTACCCAGGCCACATATGATATGACTATACTCTAGGTATCCACTTCACAAATGGGAAACATCCTAATTATTATTCTGCGCCACCTTTCTCCCTAAATGGTTACTCATCCCATATATCGCCAAAATGGAAGTTAATTTGGCCCAGCCTGGTTCTTTATTTTTTTTAATAGGGAATTAATTTAATTTAAGAGTTTTTGGGAATGTTAAAAAATTATTTTACCCAGGTTTAAGTTTGATTAATTTGTAAAATATGCGTTGACCGCTACAAAGTAAATGATAAGGAAACGATTTTTAAGATTTATCATGAGAATATCATATTCTATCATGCTATTGCATGTTGGATGGAGTATGTAGTACAAATCTTCGATTTTTTTTTTCCCTAAATTATTATACTTCATATAGTTTTACTTAGTTTTCATCTCTTGTTAAGACATTTCTTCAACCAAACTTAATCTAACTAACGGTATGGTTAAGCAATTATTTAGCTTGTTACATTTGGGCTTAGGAATGATTTTTAATTATTTTTAAAACATTAGCCCACATTGTTATGAAAAACCAGAACAAAATCAAAAAACGAAAGAAAATAAGAAATTAAAAAAAAAAAACATAATACAAGATTTACAAGGTTTAGCAATTTTTCCATGTCTTCATAATCAAATCAGGTCACAAATTCCACTATTTAAGCAATAAGTAGAAGTAAAATGCCCTAACCCCTTTCCCTCACTCTCCTAGCAATCAATTGTTGTTCTCAAACTGAAAAATAATGCATTTTTATATGAGGATGTAGGGCAACTTAATTTCATAAAATACAAAATTATATAAATATCTTTCTCAATAGAAAATATTTCGTTCACGATTGTATTTAAGGGAGAGTGCGCCCCCCCCCCCCCCCTTTTCCGATTCAAGCCACAAACAAAAGAGGCGCCCAAAGTGTTGCTCATGTAATAGTCCATGTGCTGGAAAAATCTGGCTCCACAAACAACAATCTCCACTTAGAGACTAATTGACATCCACTACTAAAGGTCCCTCGCAATTTGTGATACCAATCAAAACTCAAACCGCCATAAATCAACCTAGCCAAATAAAAGTTAAGCAAAGGCTCGACTTCTGCCTGTCAACCACTTTCCTCGACATGTCTACAAGATTCTTGTTGTCTGTTGTTCTTCGTTCAACTTGAACATGCGCAGCGGAAGTACACAATCAATCACGAAACAATCAACAACCACTAATGTAATCACTCGATGATGAAATACACTCAAGAAACAATCAAACAAAGATAAGAAGAATAAAAAATATAGCTAGATGGTTCGGCCATAGCATACGTTCACGAGAGCAGCACTTGGGTTTTCACTATGATCAATGTCTCTCACCCCAAAAGTGTTACATAATGATGTTTATATAACATCTAATGCGTACATAAGTGTTCTAATATAACTAAATTACATCTGTAGCAATCCCCTGGAGAAAAATCCTCTAGATAAACCCAATCTACAAGCCCTATTTTTGAAAATACGTGATCTGCACCGACGGAAACTGTCGACGATTTTGTGCTCAGCAAAGGCCCTCCTGCGTACTGCCTAAAACCTATTCTCATGCAATTGTCCCTCACTTCACGTAGCTTTCTCCAGTTCATGTGATTCACTCTGAATATGAGCCACATCCCCAACAATCTCCACCTTGGCGAATATTCACCACCTTGAAAATTTGAAAGCATAATCGCTGCTCCACCCGGGCCTCTAGATTAAGGACCCGCCTCCCCTATAACACTTGGAGACATAAACCAAGTCCAATTCAAGCTTGAACTTGATCGTGGTAACAGGATCTACACCTAGCTGAACACTTAGCTCCTTGAATGATCCTTCGAACCACAATGCTACCTTGGCAGCCTGTATGGGGTAAAGTGAGATAGTTCCACAAACTTGACTGCGTACTGTTGTACAATCAAGGGTCCCTGAGTCAGATTTAGGAATTCCTCCACCTTAGCTTCCCAGGTGCAAGCAGAGAAAAACCTATCAAAGAAGATCTCCCTAAAACGACTTCAGGTAATAATTGCAGGTCCTGGCCTCTGTTCCTCCACCAACTTTACCGCTCTCCAGCACCGCTTAGCCTCCCTAACCAATTTAAAAGTGGCATATTGCATCCTCTGTTCATTAGTGCAATGCAGAACGGCCAGAAGTTCTTTAATCTCCTGAACCCAATCCTCAGCCACAATCGAGTCCGCTTCTCCTATAAATGTCGGCGGACTCATCCTGGTGAACCGCTCGATTGTGCAGCCCTGATCTACCGGTGGTTGATTCTGTCCTTTGGAGTCCCGCCGGATCTCCTTCCTAACCTATCGTGCAAAACCCTGCAGCACCGCCGAGGTATCTACATCCTTCCCGCTGGAAGTCTCCACATGATTATCCCCTCTGGCATCAATGTTCTTTCCCCTGAGATCCATCCTGAAGATAGGATAGGAATAGACTTAGAATTTCCACACTTATCATGTTTGGTGTAAGTATTGAACGAAGAAACTAATATAACATCTGAGATCTCAATTTAAAATTCATTCCTTTAGTTTTGCCCAAAACCGTCAATGATTTTTATAGAGGGTCCCAAAACCGTCAGTTAAAACCTGAGATACAAAGAGCTTATTTTGGAGAAAACTATTGACGGCTTGTATTTCCCCTAGGAAACCGTCGACGATTTCGCCCTTGCATCTCGTACTACCCCTTTGCTTATATACACTTGGTCATTTCAAAGTGCCAGCCTCTAATCACCACACCTGAAACCACATATATGCCCAACCAACCT